>NC_070591.1:27584044-27884044 GCF_027409825.1 Scomber japonicus | reverse complement strand
AAGAGTGAAACTGTGATTGCAAAGTAGGTAAGAAAGAAAAGAAAAAAAACGCAGACATGTACGATGGAGAGAACTGAGAATAAACAGCTTGAAGGCACCATAATGGTAAGTCTGTAGGTGTTGAGGCAAAGGCCTGTTCCTCTATCTCTGCCCTGATCTGCCCTGCAGCATTAATCACCTCCTCTCATTATCCAGCCATCTTCATGCACACACTTGCATTCACACACACCTCTGCAAAGGACTGCAAATGTTTTTTTTTTACTTGAATGCATGCAACAACTCTTTTGCAGGGTGCAAACAGGTGACAGGTTGAGCATTGCAGTGTTTTTTGAAAGGCGTCCTGCAAGAGTATATTAAGAACTTTGGACCTAAACCAGCCTCCAACATGTTACAAACCATACGGCTATGTGTCACAAGCTGTAATTCACATCTGTCTTTGGTTAGGACTGAGTGTTCGCTCACTATCTAGCTGTCTGACAGCTCCCAGACCCAGCTGTTATGTATTGTGGCCCATGGGCTCTGGTCATTACGTGTGAAGGTATAATTATTATCATTATTGTTTTTTTTTTGTTCTTCCACTACACTCTTAAGCCTGGGGCAACTTCAGTGATGAAGAGCCTGTCAAGTTGCCAAAAGGAAGTGATGTCATTCATTCTGCCTGGCTGCACACCAGCAAACTGTGAGGTCAAAGGTGTGGCTTGTGAGAAGGGGGAGACATGTGTGTCTTGAGTTTTTGTGTGCAACTGTGGGATGTAACCTACGGCCAGGGAGTTGCTGAGTTTTTAAGAAGACATGAGATAATGTTTTGTTCCTTGGAAGCCAATTATGTGAGCGTTCTTCATGGGAAGTGTGTGAAATTTTTAGGGGTCATCTGGTGAAGAATTCCCAGATGTGCCATTTACATTTTTTTCCCCAGGTAAGCTGTGAATGTCGCTCACACTTCATCACCGTCATCTTTCATCTTTAGCAGCAACTGTTTAAGAGGGGTTAGTGTGTGAAAGTTGTGTTTGTGTGTGTGGAGGGGGGGGGGGGGTGGAGTAGCACTGAGAGTAGCGCTGTGATAAAGCAATGGGATAGTGTTGCTACACACAATGCACTTCAATCCAAGAAGTTAAGTTTGAAAGCATCAGACACACTGCATATACCCATATACACGCATATATATACTTTGGGGTCCCTCCAATTTTAATCGATTTACATTGTTTTTCTTTAATCAATCAATCATTTTTTAATTTATATAGCTCCAAATAACAACAAAACTCATCTTAAGGCACTTTTCACATACAGCAGGTCTAGACCGTACTCTTTAATACTCTTTCACTGGTCCATGAAGAAAACGGGTATTATCTTAAATTATCTTATTACAGAAAATGTAAGTTGTGTGTATTTGTTATAAAGAGAGAAGTCTTAGTGGATAAGAACACATAAGAAATGCAACCTCTGCCTAGATTCTTAGGTTGATTCGGTTATATACATTATATTATACTACATATTAGTAGTTTAAAGGGACTGTAGCGGGCTTTCAGACTGACAATATTGTGTAAAATGAATGTAATAGTCTGTGATAGTGTAGGTGTGATTGTACAGTATAGGTACAAGTGAGAAGTTGAGTAACATACATTAGTTTGAAGGTTTACAGTATCAGAGGTTTATATAACTAGGCAGGATTTAACCATTTAAAAGTGCTGGGAACTCTGCTGTGCTTATGCGTGCTTCCTATTCAAATGAATGAAAGATGTTGGGCGAGTTACTTTACTTACTGCTTTACTTTCTCAGCCATCAGCTCCATTGAAGGTGCTTTTCAGAGCCTCCACACCCACATGTTACATCACCTCCTCATTGAACTTGTGCTGAAAAGGAATACGAGACGTTGCGGTTTAAACAAGCAGCCTGTCTGCAGCGGTGGCTACATGAGAAGTCTCGTCCTCTTATTGAAGCTGCATTGCATTGTTCTCACAGCCTCCAACTCCACCTACAACTGCCACAAACTAAGCAGCCTGTTCCTTGAACATACCGAACTGATATTAACCCCCCATTAAAATGCCGGGAAGACAGCAAACAAGTTGAATCTCTTACACTACTTGTTACTAAAAAAAGTAACATTACTGTGTTTTGTGGTGGGGTGATGCTTTTTTTTATTAAGATGTACCACAGATAGCTTTCCAGGTGTGTCAGTGTTTACCTGTGTTTTGGTGAAGCATGGTAATAAAATACAGACAAGCATATACATGTGCAAATGTTATATATGTATGTTTAAGGGGTAAATGACGAACACAGTACTGGTTTGCCCTCTCAAGTTCTACTAGAAACTAAAAATAAATGAAATTTTGCTGCTTGTTGTAATTTGTGCTATGCCTTCTCTCTCAGGACTAATGAAAAGTGAGTACTGCAGCAGGTGGCAGCTGGAAACTTTTTTCTTGCACTGAACCCAAAGAGCCAGATGCACTTAAGAAATGGAGTGTCTACGTGTGTGTGTGTGTGTGAGTGTGTGTGCGTGTGTGTGTGTGTATGTGTATGTGTGTGTCAAGGACAAGGGTGTGTAAGGCCTGTTGGCTGTCTTCCCTGCTGCACCACCTTAAGCTAATTAAACATACCTCCAACAGCCTGGCTCCTCTGCCAACTCCAATCACACACATGTATGTACACACAAACACGCACAGTCTTCCTGGAAATTACAGTAGATTTAAAGGATTTGCAGTACTTCACTCTTCATTTACGGCGTTTTGGGTCAGGTATGCAACTTCTTGTATGAGTCAGTGTCTGTCAGTGTACTGTATAGGTATATATGAATGTGCTCATTCCTTTGTTTTATATCCAGGAAACTCGTACTTAAAAGTTTACAACAAACTATTGCAGCGTCCCATTACTTCCAGGAAACGTGGACTTATAACCTCTTAACTACTGCAACTTCCTTTATCTTCAGAGTTTTCAGGCTTCCACAGCTTTCATTTGTTAAAGGAAAAAACAGCATGTGGAGTATTATCATCCAGGCCAGAGATTTTGTTTGAATCTCAGAGTCCGCCCCTCTCCTCTGGCCCGGGATTCTGGCCTGGCGGGGGCTAGTGAACGGCCACATCCTCTACTGCGCGAATGCCCATCCAGATAGATGTCACAAATAATGGGGGGAGCGCTGGGAGTTTGTTTGATTTATGTGTGCGCAGGGCCTTCTGGAAGAGGAAGAGTGTGTGACCTGATGGAGGGCCAGAATCTCTAAAAGGGTCCTTCCTGAGAGTCTGAGCCAAGCTGCATTCTTGGCTTGACTGACCTGAACTCATCAGAGAGAGAGAGAGAGACTGAGAGAGAGAGAGAGAGACAGAAAGAGAGAAGGGCATTTTTATATGTTGTTAATACCAGTGTGTATTTGTCTTGCTTTCACAGTTGTCTCCTTCGCTGTTGCTGTCTTTTCCCATGAACAGTTATACAGTTTGCATGTGCAGATAAACACACATATGTTTCACATCTCTGAATTTGATCATTCTAGTTTGAAACATCTGCTTCTTCTGTAACACACACAGAAATAAACACACACTTGCTCACACACACACACACACACGCATGCACTGGCGTCCAGACACCATGACTTGTGTATTTGCTGCTTTGTTGCTACGACAAACACCATAATCTTCATTTTGGCATGAGCCAGGTGTGTTTCATAAATCCAACAAATACTTAATATGGACCCAATGATTTATAATGCATCCATTGTGTCCGTTTTGCTCACTGCGTAACAATCGCAGTGTGAGTCAGATATGTATTGTATAAATAACAGAATCATGACCTTTGGAGGCCAACTGTCTGATCCTCTGCCAATGCGATTGTGTGCTCTACCTGTGCGGCCAGCTTAACGCCACTGCAGCCGGAAAAGGAGGGCCTGATTGGTGTGTTTTTAGTTCATGAGAAAGAATGTGCATGTGTATTTGCTTGTGTATGTGTGTTTGTCTAGGCAAAGACTCTTGGCGTGTGTGAGCATATTTCAACATGTTATTAATGAATGAATACATCATTCTTTCTAGTTTTTCTATTAGTGTGGTTATGTATTAAAAATGACAGCTTCTCCTTCTTAGTATTACGTCTTTGAACTTCTCATTCTGCATGTGCTCAGTGTTACTGTAAGAAATGTACAACTTAAGTGCTACAAAATATAAAATGATACAATATAATATTAAAATGATATGACAATTAATATGAGTCATAAAGTATATTTGTTTTTATTTTATTGCACTAAACTAATGAGAATTTTTCTGAAATCTTTAAGGGAGTCAGTATGAAATGACTTGAAAATTCAGTATCTCACAGTTAGGGGCAATAGCTACTTTACTGTGATACAGTTTATAAATTCATTATTGTAATTATTACAATCAAAAGTCAAAATATATTTACTAGTGGACGTTATGGAATTGTCTACTTAATATCAAAAGAAGAAAGTACTGGCAAATCATGTCTTACAGTTCAAAATGAAATCTGAATTGATCTTGTTGATAGCTCTGTTTCCGCTTTAATGTTAGCTAACCTTAGCTAATGTTGTAATTTTACCAACTGACAAGACAAGCTGTCGCTCTGCACTGAATGTCTGGAGATCTCCAATTAAGTGATTAAATTACTGTAAAGGTATTGTAGTAGTTATTGTAAAGTATTTACTTCTATTAGCTAGCATTAGCTGTCGTTCAGTTAACCCTGTATCATTTAGTTAGTTAGTGTTGTATATTTAAGCACTCGTCACTCTGATGGTTCATAGTTAGTGGTAGTAGCTACTTTATAAAATGACTTCTTCATTATTTTAATCATTACAGTCAAAAATGTAACTGTATGGAGATTTCTACTTAATATCAAAATGAGAAACTACTGGCAGTGACAATTAAAACGGAAAATATCAGAAATCTGAATTGATCCTGTTGAGAGCTCGGTCTCCCCTTCAACGTTAGCTAACGTTAGCTAACGTTAGCTGATGCTGTAATTTCTCTGGCTGACAGGAGAAGCTCTGCACCAAATGTCTGGAGACCTCTAATAAAGTGATTATGTTATTGTAAAGTATTTACTTCTGTTTGCTAGCATTAGCTGTCATTCAGTTAACCCTGTATCATTTAGTAGTTAGTTAGGTAGCACTACATCATTTAGCAGACTTATTGAATGAAGATGTTTGCATGACTGATGAAAATGAACATTTTGAGGTTTTCCTTTGCCCCAGCGGGAAAGGGAATCATAAGATGTCTGCAGGCAGTGAAATAAATCAGCAAGGTGAAAAACTTTAGTGAGCTGCTGCCTTAGTGATAATATATATGATTGATATTATACTAGTAAAGTTACAGGCACATCCAGCACCTAGGTTGTCCCGTGATGTTTACAACACTGATGACTGTTTTTGGTGCATCACACTGAGTCATCACCATCAATCCATGGCTGCAGACTGTTTTTCCAGCCCCCCTCCTGAACAGCTCTCCACTTTCCTCTCATTCCTCTCCTCCGTCTGCTTTCTTGCATGTCATTTTGCCTGCACAGGGGGTGCGTTACACAACCAGCCTGTCATGCACCTCTATCCCAGCCTTGCAAACTGTTGGCTAGGGGGTTTGTTTACAATGTACGGTATAAACCCCAATTGAGAGGCCTATTCTGAATGCGCTATACAGATGTTGAATACAAAGAATACTCCATAAACTTGGATAATATCAGCATATCCCACATGTCTTAATTGGAAAATGCTTTATTTGGAAAAAGGCCTAATTTGGAATATACAAATGGAAAATACTGTTTACATGACCTATATCAAATTCATAATATTGATATATTAGGAATAATAGTCTATTATAAGTGTGAACTGGAAAATGTTACTTTTGGAGTGAGGCCTAATTTGGAATATACAAATAAGGCCTCATTTGGAATATACACATGGAATATGCTGTTTACATAACCTATATCAAATTCAAAATATTGATATATTAGTGTTAACGTAGATGTCTCCGCACAAATGAGATGTGGCAGATGTGATTTTTCTTACAGTGAGAATTTCTGACAGAGTGCACAGACACTGCTTTATAATGAATGCTTACTTGGTAAAAGCCAATAAGTTATTTTGTTGTTTGGCCAATGCAAAATCAATGTTATACTGCTTATAACATGATTGCACAGTCAGACAGAGGTTTTCAGATGTAAACTTTTATATTTTAAGATTATTATTGCAATGATAGCCTGGTCTGGCTCAAATGTTGTGTCTACATGTCTATATGTTCTCAATGCAAAAATATTGGCAATGGCCCATATTTCTCCTTCCTCTCTTTGTCTTTTGTGTACCGCACATGCCAGTATCAACGTCTCATGTAGTCAGACAGGGTACAACCAGGCCTGTGTGTGTGTGTGTGTGTGTGTGTGTGTGTGTGTGTGTGTGTGTGTGTACAGTATAGACGTGTATGCATGTGTGCATTAGTCCTGGGTGTTGTGTGGATCTGTCTGCGCCCAGCCTATCGCTCCCCGTGGGCACATGAAGGGCGGTATGGTAGCTGGGGGCAGGGAGCTGCTGACATGACCGCCCAGTTCAAAGAGATGGTGCAGAAGATGTAGGCACAGAGCGAACAGACCGGCTTTTATATTCACCTTGGCCAAGCCTGGGAAAACTCCCAAAGCCCCCCGGCCCCCCTTCCTCGCCAGTGGTTACAGGCAGGGAGGCAAGTGGACTTACAGGTGCTGCACAGTGCTGCTCAGACTCTGTGATATGCCAGAATCAGTGATCTGTCGAAAAAACTCACAATATCCCATGTATTTCAATGAGAGCAAAGCGTTGATGGATGGCACGGATGGTAGTGTAGTGTAGTGTGTGAAAATATCTGCCAGCCTGTCGAGAAGTTGGAAAAGTGATCTTAATCTTCTCAGCCTTTCACTTATTTTAATGTAGCCTTATTGCAACTGTAAATTGAAAGTATTTCGATAGAACAAGGGTAAATATCATTTACTACTGGTCTTCATCAACCAATGAAACAGTTATAAAACAAGGCCACAAAAACCAGAGTGTACTGGTGTTTGACAGGAAAAAATGTACATTAATGCTGCTAAAATGAAAACATGATTTCTTAACACAAAAAAAGACCCAAGCTGAAAGATATGTTTTTATTCACACCAGGGAATTTTGTCAAAGCTGCGCAGTCTGTAGTAACCATACAGTAGCCAAATACTATATGGACTTGTTTTGAAGTCTATCGTCATCTTTTAGTTTTGGAGCCAGAAGTGTACATCATTTGACAAGAGGGTGGAAGTGCAATAGAGGCTTAAAACCATTCAAACAATATGTACTACTCCTTGGAGGGTCTTTTAGTACCACCAAAAGTTTTTGAGGTGACCAAAATGTTACAATTAACTTTCACGAACTTAAAACACACTGAACTAGTGGCAGCTACGAATATACTCTGTGAATATGAGGTTACATCATGGTTACGTTATGTTCAAGAAAGTATTTCCAGAGGTAATACGTCAAGTGAGAAGTAGGGTCATTTTCTCATAGACTTACATACAATGGGAATTCTTTTTGCAACCAGTGGAGTTGACCCCTGCTGGCCATTGGAAAGAATGCAGGCTTAAGGCATTTCCACATTGGCCTCACTTTTTAGACCCGGAGCTACCTGCTTGGTAGTATCTAAATTCTCAAATAGTGTCTGTGTCTTTATTTACATCATCCATACAGAGAACCAGGCCTTGTTTTCTTTTAATTAATGATTTAGTAAGAGAGTATTTAATAAATTATTGAGAGTGATTTGCTCCTGATGATCATTTCTGTCAATGAAAACCCAACACTTCCTCTGTGTTTACTTGTCTTGATAAATTGTATATTGTACATTTAGACAGCACTGATTCCATCATTACAACACTCGCTCTGTTGCTTTTAGGTTCTCTTCTCTATTACAAATGCTGCTTCATTCACTCATTATTTCCAGTTGTTTCCCTTTAGCTGGTTTTGAAGCTAACTTTGGTTAATGAAACTCACCACTTCCTGCATTAATGTTTCACATTAAAAGCCACTAAAAATCCCTCCTGTTCCTGGCAGGGTTTCAATTTGAAACATGTACAGGAAGTGTTGAGATTTATTTATAGCTATTTAACAGCGCTTGAAAAACAGCAAATAGAAGAGACTTGAAAAGTAAATGCAAAGAGCACGCTCTCAGTATTTTTCGAGGCCTTTATTTATTTATGCTGCTCGTTGAGAAGACCTGGCCCTCATTTCACCAAATTTGTAACATGCAAGCTGCGAGATCATTTCCTTCTGCCATAGCTGATTGAAAAATGATCTGCAGTATTGCGAGTGAAAATCATTTGTGAAATAGGGAACTGGCGCCATTTGTGATCTGTGGGTAAACACGGCTCGCAGATCACTTTGATGAAAAGTATTTACTCATGAATTTGATTATTTTTACATGTGTACATGAATTTCTACTATTACAAATGTAATGGCTAATAACTATGAAGATTTGGATAACTTGATTTGGATGGACTGGGGGAATGCAAAAGGACAAAACATATCAATTAACACGTTTACCCCCTTTATTCCATTTTTACAGATTTGAAAATGTAAAATAAAAACTTAACAGATAACAAACACACTTTCTGTAACCCGCATAAGTCCTACCCATTTTACCCCTCGCCATGGTCTCTTCATCTTCATCTTCATCCTCCTCTTCTCTGGCACTTCCACTAGCATGGCGCAGCTTTATTTTCCATTGGCTACCATACTGCAGCAGCTCACTGAAGTCATCCCGCTGGTATTATTCCATTGGCTCTCTATGTAGCACCATTCTTCTCTGCCCTACATACAGACTGGCTATCGCTTGGTGTTTATTACCTGCAGTCCATGCACTGACACCTGGCTTTAGATACTGTTATACTTGTTGCCCTGCCATCCTGCTCTGCCCTGCCCTGCCTCAGAGCTACAAGTACAACCTTCCTCCTCCTCCTCCTCCAGCCACACACAACTCACCCTCCAGGATCTTTATTTTTCCTATATTTTTAAACTCTAACGTATTTTTATGACACCTTCCAGAGGGCTGACTAAGATAACACTTGGTGCTGAAGCAGTCTTAAGTGTACATTGGCAGGGCCGGGCAGGTGTCACTCAGCAGGCCCTTGCTGTTTTATTATAAGTGTTTTATGTTTTGCCATAGACGGCTATGAATGTGGCTATTCAGCGCAGGGTGCGAGGAAAGGCTGGAGAGCAAAGTGAAGGAAGTTGTGTTTTGTAAAGGACTGGCTAACGTAGCCCGGTATGCCACGCCAGTGTCTGATGTGAGCGATCCAGGGGGTGTCAGTTGTTTTTGTGTGTGTGTGTGTGTGTGACGGGAGGGGAGAGGCTGACATCATTCCTTCCAGTGAAGAGGGGGTTGTTATTGTTGCCATTCTCGGCTCGGCTCGGCTGGAGCTACAACAAACATTTCTATGGAACTTCACATCACAGGGGCTCTGCCATTTCCTACTGTACACACACACACACATGCTTAGATACAGTCTCGCTGACTGACTTTCACATTCTCACTCCTACGTACTGTAAGCATTAAAAAAAGACCAAGCACCTCTCTCTCTCTCTCTCTCTCTCTCTCTCTCTCTCTCACACACACACACACACACTGGTAGATAATATCCATTTTAATTAGAGAGTGTAGGGCTGACACGGCTGCATTATCACTCCTGGTAAAACCGCCAATTATGGCTCAACATCAACTGTAAAATCTGTCCATCTTAATAAGCTAAAGCTGGGCTGGGGGTGTGTGTGTGTGTGTGCGTGTGTGTGTGTCGGTAGAAGTAGGCACTTGTTTGCACATGTTGCCCAGACTCGGGGCTTAAACACATTAGGCTGCATGCAAAGAACATGCTTTCAGGAAAAATTTATGAAGCCTGACAGCCCAGTGCGGGCGAAACAGTCATTTTCACTGAATGGAGTTTAAAGGTGCAATCTGGAATTTATTTGACCATCCACACTCACATGTGCCTTAAAAAGTCAGACTGTGGGAAATAGCTGATGGGAAATAAGCCTTCTTTAAAACTTTGTTAACCCATCATAACTTGATGCAAATGTTGGATGCAATTCATCACTTTTGTTTTGGCTTTGTATGAAAAACAGAACATTTGAAAGTGACAAAGCAGCGTGAGTCTGAAGTAGTGTGCCAATGATTAAAATGGGTATTTCATATATTGTTATGCAGAAAAACAAACAAAAAACCCTACTTATTAATTATAAACCTTGATATTTTCATTATGTCAAACCCTAATTTTGATTAAATGTTTGGTCAACATGTTATTAGTGATAGACATTCAGTGTGACATTCTCTAATTGGCTGCCTTTGAATTCAAATTATGCAGCCGCACACAAGGATTTCACAGAAAACAACACATGCTCGTAATGGTCGTGGTGTGGAAAACAAAAGCCAGAGCATGTGTGTATTTCATGCAAGGCGGAAAACAACTTTTGATCGCGTGTTTGGTATTAACGTGTCAGATAACACGAGGCTGCATGTGTCTGAAATCACTCATTTACTATATTGTGCACTAAAGCTACCCTGCTCCATTTTATTGGAGTGTCTGAATTGTGAGTGTGTGAATATATCCACTATAATGCCATAAAATACTGAAAAAAAATGTCTTTCTGCTAGGAATCCCCAATGAACTTCATTTTTACAACTACTCTACATCTGACAGTGATGACACAAACACTGATAATGATTAGCAAGTGATTAGTTGAATTCCAGTTTACTGCTCACTACTAAGTAAGTTGTTGAGTATAATTTATAGTAAGTAATGAAAGAATGAATTAGAGTGATTTCAGACACAATGTTAGCCTTCTTTAAAAAGTAAGTCACTCAGGCCATATTGTGTTTGAGTGCAATGTATATGCATTTATGTATTATAACTTATATTTTTTACTTTTTTCTTACATTTGACTTGTGTAGTAATGTAAAATAAGTGGTTAAATCTTGTTAAACTCAATGATCTGCTCATTTCTGATTCTGTAAGCGTCTGTGTTGGTTGAAATGGAATAAAAACATTTCCTCTTCCTTTTCATTTCAGCTCTGAAAATATGGACCTTCACCCCCTTTGTTTTCTGTCAGTCTCACTGTGTGTGTATGTGTGTATTGGTGTGCGCGTGTGTGTGCGTGTGTGTACTCAGTGCCCAGGGTGGAGATTAGTTGTGGTATTAATGGGATGTCCCTTGCTGTATGTCCCCTCTCTCCTCCCTCACATTCCACCGTCCCAAACATACACGCTCACATGCACGGCCTTATGTGACCCTTCTCCACCCTGCCCTACTTGAACACACATATACACACAGTCACACACACATTCCCTTTTGGCAATGCTTCGCCTCCTCCCTCACCCTCCCCCTCCCTTTTGACATCAGAGCAGGCCTCCCCAATCCCCCTTTAGCAAGCATCCAGACCTGTTAAACCAACAGACGGCCAGGTCTATTGTCCCACAGCTTGATCTGGAGTGTGTGTGTTGGTTTGGCCTAGCCGGTAGGTTAGGATAAGATTTGGACAGCGTTGGATCCCCTCTAATCCCAGAAAAGCAGAGGAAAAGCTGAGTCCAGGACCTCCGGCGCTTTCAGGATACACCCTCCTTCACCTGCAAACACACATACACACACATAGTGGACATAGTGGACCCCATCCCATAAAGATAAGCAATGATGTCTTCCAATACCCAATGGCTTGGTCACACCAGAAAGTGGAACAGCAAATTTTATTCTCCCATCATATGTACTTCTAGAAGTTCAGAGGTGCACTGACTACTCACATAGCTAACTGGTGAGCTATTTCCAGGTTATATTAAGTTATATTTAAGAAGCCTATATCAATGATCACTTCACTATTTTCAGCAACTGACAAAAACTTTTGGACTACCCTTTGTTAGCTTAACTGTGATCACTGACTAACAATAGCACATAGGGAAAGCTAGGCTACCATATGCTGAATAAACTGACTCCAGCAAAACTTTAAATGAGCTAAAAGTAGGATTGTACTAATGCTTTGTGGGTCAATGTTAGCCAGCGTGAGCCCGCCCACCCAACGTTAGCTTGTTGATTAGACAGGATTCAGCTGCAGAGATGGGAAGTCTCGCTCTTTTATGTGTAATGTGGCAATAGAGAAAACCTTAAACCTTGAACTCGTGTGTAAAATAAACAGGTGGAATTGGAATTAAATAGATTAGATGTTGTGGGACCATTTTACTCATCCAAATTGTTTGTACTTTGTTGCAATTCTTAGATGTTTAGACTTTGAAGATGGCCTTGTGAGTGTTTAGAATGGCAAACCTCAGGCCTAACATTGTTTAACCAGGTTTAATTATCCAAATCATATTGGCTTGGGTTGTAAAGCTAGTTATATAAATTGTTTGTCCTTGTTGGGCACTGAACATGGCCTAGTAGGCTGCAACCTGCTACCATTTTAGGCTTCATAATGATAATCGTTTCCTGTCCTAATCCGCCCGGTTATATACGGTTCTTGATCCATTCTTGGTTTTCACTCATCTAGACCTGTTTCTTGACTTAATCCAAAAGGCTAGGTGGTATAGAAATCATGTATCTTTCCAAGTTTTCTTCTCCATTTTAACACATAACCAGGAGCCCATGGCTAGCGCTACACAATAACAGTAGGTTTTCAAGCATATTTCTATTTTCTTGATACAGGACTCATTTTATTGAAGTGGAAAAAGAAACTCCCCAAACTAATGAGCTAACACTTAGCATGCCAGGTTACGTTAGCTTGGTTGCTAACGGCAAAATGAGTTCACATAGTTTATTTAACACATAAACATTTAAACATATTTGTATAATGTCTCATGACTGTCTTCAAACCAGTGTACTTCAGTGCGTCAAAAGTTCACCAAACCCAACATCAACATTAGCATGGATTTTAAATGCTGATGTGACCATGTTATAGTACAGGTTCTTCTTTAGATTAGATAATAAAAACTCAAATACCCCCACACTATAGCCCTGAAATTCACCCTTACACCAAACCCTTACCTCATTTCTAATCTTAACCATGAAGCCAAGTCCAATCATGAGACAAACTCCAGACAGTATTAACCCAAAGTTTGAAAAGATGTGGCTAACCATTCATGTTGAAAGAGAAAGAATGTTTTCTAACACCAAGAAGAAAAATAAAAAGCAAGTGATTCACATTATTCATCCTGAGTGGACAACATAGCAATTTTTCATTGTATGTCATTCCTTCTGTAGTCATCATACTCTTCATTTCCCACACTTTCAGTACTCGATGCCCCCCCTTCACCCTCACTGTTACCATACATAATACATGATACACATTCAAACGCCTGTACATTCAAAACAATCTTTGATATCCCTCCTGCCCCCCCCTCTTCTCTGCGTCTTCTTAACCTCCAGCTCCTGAACACTCCTCTGTGACTGTTTCAGAGGAAAGAGTTAAGCCGTGGGGTGTAAGTGTAATGCACACTGCCCTTGCGAATTGACTTTAAACGGGGGAAAGAAAGTCAGAACACGGCAAACGGTTTTGATTTATGGGAGCAGAACCACATTTGATATTCATTTCCGCAGCTGTGGCCAGCTAAAAAAACAGCCCGCAAATAGACCCATACTGACAATGGCACAGTGTAGCCCTCCAGTGTGTGTGCATGTGTGTGAGAGACAGTGTGTGTCTCAGAGCCTGCGTGCGTCACTCCTATTTTAGGAATGTTTTGGGGCTCTTTCAGTCAAATTCGCCGCAGATGTTTCTGATTCGCCAAACACATATAATAAGTAATTATTGAAAACACCTTTCGGTTGCCCAGGGTTGTGTGGTGCTTCATTTTGTGTAATCGAAGCTGTGGTTTTTCAGAGAGGCGCAGGATCCAAGAGTTTATTGAAAGCCAGCAAAACAGCCCCGCAGTCAGAGTTTCCTGAAAGAAGAAGAGAGAAAAAGGGAGCTTAAAGAAATATTCCCCATCCCGCCTCAGCGAGAAGAAGGCGAGAGAGAGAGAGAGAGAGGAGAGGGAGAGGGAGAGGGAGGGAGGTCTGGAGATGGAGAGATCAAGAGGGAAGGATCAGCAGCAATCTGAGCCAGTCAGGTGGAACAAGATGAGGAGATTTTTGGTGGTTAGACATGGAGGGATGAAGAGACTGCTCATCATTAGGATGATTGACTAACTGAAACTCTGACTAAGACTGAAACATTTGCCTCCAATTCAACAAATTGGAGCTTAAAGACACACTCACACACACATTTTGATATTTGACACTCACAAAATGACTAACCAGGCCTGGATTAACACAGTGCGGTACCCTATCGTCACCACATTTGAAGTGCCCCCTTTCCTCCCAATGAAGTGCCCCCTTTCCTCCCAATTTACACATAAAAAATAGACATTTATGTGCATATAAAAAGACATAGCTTTACATTACTTACTGCTTATTGCTGAAGTACACACACACTACAGAAAAATCTAAGATACAATCAAATAAACTGATACCATAGATAGTCATGGGCCTACAAAACCTTACTAGCCCTTACATTACACATTACAATCTGAATGCAACTCACATCCCAATGCATCACGTCATGCTATATATCATTATTTCCATCATAAATAGCCTTTACGAGGACTACATACAAAAACCTTTACAGAGTAGGTCTAAAAAAGAAAAAAATCATTGCACACATATGTATACCAAATAAGGCAAGCCCAGTAATGTCTGTTGCAAACAAACATTACAACAGCTGTATGAGTGAGGTGATGTGAAGGTATGAGGAACAGCACATACCTAGAAGAATTGCAATGCGTAGTCTATCAGAAATGATGGTTTTGTTGTGTTGTGTTCAGAATAATGCATCATGCGCAGTAAATGAGGTTTTACTTCCTCCATAGTCTTGGGCTGTGATGTCGATGTGATGCCTTCATCCATTGTTCGTCTTTGTTTCTTGTGGTGGTGTTTTTGCGTCATTGTAAAGGAATCATCCTCAGTATTAGTCAAAGTTGTGTCCTGTTGCTGCTAGAAATGTAACATTGGGGCTAAAGTCACCTGCCTCTCCTACTGAGTCATTGGGTTTTGAGGGTCTTGTAGCAGCCGGTAATTGAGGCTGGTTTGTGGGCTTTGAAATTGCAGCGAAACTTGTGTAAAGCCCCTCTCTTTTCTTACTTCCTGTTCATTTATGTTTTTTTTTGCACTTTGCTCCATCTAAAAGCATACTGATCCCTAACATATAAAAATGCTCTACAATGAACTGCTCACAATAAGGTTATATAGCTTTAAAAAACAATTAATACATACATGGACAATGAACTAAAGTCTTAAATCAGATTTTTATATATTTTCAAATTTGTTTTAATATATGTTAAAATATATGTTAAACATTATTCACTGTCCTCAAAACAGGAGACAGCAACTGGAGTATGTTAAGTCGGCAAGGTAAACTGAATCATTCATAAGGTGTCACAACCATGACAGATATGTGAATCACATTTGAAATTCAAAACATGGAAACCATAATAACTGTGTGTGCTTGTCTCATGAAAGATGCCTACTGTACCCAGGCTCACACCAGCAGGGATACATGCAGTATGTATGTATGTATATGCATATACAGTACATTCTGTCACAAAGGTGAGGTGGAACAGATCAACTTTGACAAACTCTGACACACCAATTTTTGCCATTGACCTATAGCAAACCTTCTTCACAGTGCTGACTTTTGAGAGTATGGAGAGGAAACTAGACTGAATAATGTGAATGTAAACTACTCCATGAAAGAAGTATGGTGTGCAGCAGGTCATGAGATGTGTCATTGATAAAAACTATATGTCTTTTGATTAAGCGTATCTTATCCTGTTAGTATTCAAGCTAACAAACTAGATAATCTAGTTTTTCTAATTAGATTATATTGTTAAATTTGAGAGCTTTTCCCATCTTCAGTTAGTCTTTATTGAATGGAATGATGTACAGTCCTGAGAACACAATGCCAGAGGGGAGTCAACAGACACAACACAATAGACTGAAACACAGAGAGATATTATGACTGACTAGTGCCATCATGTTCAATATTCCAGCTTTGTTTTCTTAATGATAGAAATCTGAAGACTGGAAACGTCTGACGGAATGATCAGTTTATTCTACTCGTCTCTCTGTTGTGTAACGCTGTTCATTTCCCTCCAAGTCGAGCTGCATCGACTTGTCGCAGTGGAAGTCTCTAAAGAAGACTCTTTGACTTTCCGATAATGTTTGCACAAGCTTACATGTCTACAAATTGGTGTCTGCGATTCTTTTGTGGGTGTCTGGGTGCTTGTTCTGTATGTGGGTGTTTGTGTTTCTGAGTGTGAGCATGTCATTTAAAGAGAGAGAGAGAGAGAGAAGCAGAGAAAGAAAGATTGAAAGAAAGAGAGAGATTGGAGACGGGATGGGGGATGACAAGCTGGATCTGATTACGGGTTGGAATGGCTGGGAGGGTTTGCGGTGCAGAGCTTTCTCAATAGTACATTCCTGTGTGCAAGCCGGGGCAGGATCCACAGCTACAGGCCAGCCTCTGCCAGAGGGATTGAGTGAAAAGGGACGTCGTCAGAACAAGCAGCAGGTCAGGACTCACATTTAGTAGGCCCTTGCTAGATAGCAGGATAGAGGATGAGTCATTCACACATCCTGCGCCGGCCCTCCGTGATACTGGAACACACTGCTTTAACGGGTCTCCTGTGTTATGAGCGCAGCAGATATTTTCTGCCGCTTGGAGGTCTAAGGTTGGAACGGGGTTTATTGTTTCTGGACGTTCGGTGGATGTCCAATTCACATGCCCTCTGAAACTGTCAACACTGAGTGAAGTGACCTTTAAAGAAGGAAGCCGATTTTTTAGAGGCTTGTGTGTACGCCAGGGTGTGTGTGTGTATTAGTGTGTATTAGTGTCTGAGTGTGCCAACAGGAAACGTCTGACAACTGTACAAATCAGCACTTTTAAAAGTCAACAGCTGTAATGCCAACGTGACCCCTCGTCACTGGAAAATTCAAAGACTCACCTGCTCTGTCGAATAAAAAAAAACGAAATGTTGCCGATGGGCGCACCCCCCCCCCCCCCCCCCCCCCACACACACACACACACACACACACAGAAACACATAAGTTTACAGCCCAGACCTGTACCTGTCTAGCAGCCCAATTGGGATTAAGCCAAATGTCTACTTTCCATTTAGCTGTCTGTTTCTTGAGCTAACTGTTTGACTGGTTGTTTGTACATGTCAGTTAACGACAGACTGTTTCTCTTCCTGTCTCTCCAAATTCGGCGCTCGCTCTCTCTCCTCTTTTAACACACACACACACACACACACACACAAAAGCACTCCCTCTGCGTCAAGTTCAGGCCGAGGTTTTGACACGAGTCAGTGAACAACACAGAGGTTCCCATGCTGAAAGCTGATAAGAAGGCCTTCCTCCCACCGCCAACTTCTGTCTCCTCCCAAGTGGTGCCAGGCAGTGTGTGGTGTTTCTGTTTCTGTGTGTGTGTGTGTGTGTGTGTGTGTGTGTAGGCAAGGGAGCTGGGAAAGGTAAGTGGGAGGATGAGGAGGGTGATGCAGGCCTTCGCCCAGGCCTTTGTTCCTTCTCTTACTCCTGCCGCCGTCGCTGCTGACGGTAAACACCTCAAGCAAACTCACAAAAGAAATCCCCCTCCTCGCCCCCTTTAGTTTGATTTACTACACGAAGGAAATAACATTAACTTGCTCGTGCACCCCCCCACCCCCCACCCATTGCCTCCCCCCCAACCCCACTCGTTCTTTGTTCGCAGGTTTGTTTACTATTCTCTGTATGGAAAATCCTTCAGGAATGTGGAGGAAGTGGGTGTTTCCTCCAGGAGCTGACTTTTAATGGGTTTGGGTGGAGGGGGAACAAGAGAGAGGGGGGAGGAGGATGCGGGGGGGAAAGGGGGGGAGCTGTTCCAATATCCCACAATGCTTCAGGTGGTCACGAAGGCAGGTCTCTCTCTCTCTCTCTCTCTCTCTGTGTATGTGTGTGTGTGTGTGTGTGTGTGTGTGTGTGTGTAGGTAACCTGAGGCAGCCAGGCTTATTTTCCATCATTCCTCAGGCGGCATTAATTAAAGGTTAAAGTTAAGTTTCAATCCACGCCTGCAGACACACGGACAGGATGGATCTCCCTCTGATCCTCCACAGGCCACTTTTGGGAGGAAACTATGACGATGATGATAATGATAATACATTGACAATTTACATGTGTGTTCCAGTGAAAAGGGGTCGCTCCTATTGATGAACCCACAGAGAGTTATGACCACACTCTGCAGTTCAGCTCAGCTTTACAGAGACTTTTAGCGTCTTTCAGCTCATTGTTTTGGTTTTATGACCCACAACAGCTGTTTTCAGTGAAAAGTGCTGATAAAAAACATAAAAAACAACTACCTGCCCAGAACCTAGCTAGCTAGCTGGTGAACTTAGTGGGGCATTTAGCAACTGCTAGATGTATTCTTTTTCAGGGGTTGGTGAGCCAAAACAAAGCTAAAAGGAGAGAGAATATTAGATTTATCAAGTGGCTTAAAACTTTATTAGGTGATAATGTGTAAATGTTCTGTTTACATTCAAGATCACTTTATTGACATTGTGGAATAAATACACAACGAAACTCAAGATTTATACATATGTTCACATACACTGTTCACATTCACATAATTACCAACATACAGTATGCTTAAAAGAAAGTTAAAAATGGACCATTAAAGTTAAAGATGGACCATAATATTTGCACTTTATTTATTTATTGCACTATATATTTACTTTAAGAAGTAAATATAGCTTACAGCTTCTTCTGCTGCCCCGACATGGAAAAAACAACAAAAAAAACAAAACTTAATGGAGCTTTAAAATTAGCCAGATACCACTTAATTTGTCCTTTAATCTAAAAAGGCTGAACTTAAAACCCTTACAAACATATTCATTTCAAAAGTTATTAAAAAGTAAAGTTTTTAGGCACCTAATTTACACATTAGGTTGATGCATTTGAAAATTCACCATCATTTAAGGCTGGCATGTCCAAACTATTCCATAAAGGACCATGTGCCTGCAGGTTTTTGTTCCAACCAATCAGAAGCACACATGATTCAAGCAATCAGCTGTCTGAAGACTCATTTAATCAGTAGATGAAATCAGTCAAGCCTGCAGCCAGATGAACCTTTATAGAATAGTTTGGACACCTCTGATTTATGGTGTCATTATTAGGTTAACTTCAAAGTATCTGAATTAACAAATTAAAGGCTACAGATACTAGGAAGGGATACTAAATCATCACTTTAATGCTATACTAAATAATTCATCCTTATATCCCTGAAAGCATGCCAGTTTAATTGAGGTTTTAATATACATTTTAAGTTTTTTTTAAAGGTATAAATTAAGGGATTTTTTTCATATGGCTCTAATGCCATATTACCCTCTACACCACATCCATTAAAATACCATCATATGACAAAATCCATGCAAAAAATCTAAGTTCCCCTTAAAAACATTAATGCATCATGCATCATTGTTAATAAATCAGTGATTAATACTGTAAGGTAGAAATGAAGGGATCCAGTTTCATAGTGTTTGGATAGCAGCTCATTCCCTCCTTGTTTTTCTTGACGCTGCAGTTCGTCTGTCATTACCAGCACTTTACTGTGGGTGTTATGTGGCAGTTTCTCCGTTGACCTTTGACCCCTTGCTACCAGTAAAACACACCTCGATGATTACACCCACGCACACCTGTGGTCACCTGCAGCCTTCCTTCCTCCATAACCTCTCACATCAGCAGATTTACGTGAATCTAACCCCCGTGTCTAAAGCTGTTTATGTTCATGTGATTACTCGAGGACGATCCAGATGGAGGGGAAACATGACGACAGTTACAGCGAGTGTAATAAACTATTAAGTTCCTGGCATCTACGCAGGAAAGAAATTAACTGTACGAAGTGTTTGCAAATACACGGGGTCACAACCTTTCCATTGTAAGCAGTACTTTAGTGGAAGATGCTGTCACGCCCACTCTCATCCCCCAATCTCACACACACACATACACACACACACACGTAGCATGGCCCTGTGAAAAGGGGCTGAATCATCTGTGTTAATGAGGGCCTTAGATTTCCATGCCGCTCTGATTCTGACTGTGTCTGCGTCTGCCTTGACCACTAAAGAGCCCCAGCTGCCCACAGAAATGCCTACAAGGGGATGCCTGCCTCCTGACTCCAT
This sequence comes from Scomber japonicus, assembly GCF_027409825.1. Lineage (NCBI taxonomy): Eukaryota > Metazoa > Chordata > Actinopteri > Scombriformes > Scombridae > Scomber > Scomber japonicus. The sequence goes on along the minus strand of NC_070591.1, from coordinate 27,863,853 downwards.
GTGCTGGCTTGTGTGTGTGTTTATGTGTGTGTTTGACCAGGATGAAAAGTACATTGTGTACCTCTTTTGTGTCATCGTGGAGAGGTATGTCTCCCAGCTCATAGTGGCAGATGCTCCTGGAAATAAAGTCGCCTTAATAACGATTTAACCAGAAATTTCGTTTATCGGAGAGCACGCAAATGCCACGCAGTCGTCTGTGTGACCTCACCACTTACCTGACATGAACTGTATTATCTCAGCGGAGTGAAACAAAGCCCAAAAAAATGATGTGCAAACACTACAGGTCTGGTTTGAATCACGGTACCTGTTGTTGCCGCTTATTCATTTAAATCCTTGAGGTTTCTGCATTTATGTCACTGTAATTTACACTCATTTCAGCGGTTAGTACACGTGGACTATGTCTGCCTGTGCAGTGTGTGTGTGTGTGTGTGTGTGTGTGTGGGTGTGTGTGGGAAAGAGAAACAGGCAGATAGGGAGGTCTAATCTGTATGTGTGCCTGTCTTTCTTTCTATCTTCGCAGGTGATGATCTGATCTCAGGTGTGTGTTTGTGCTCCCTCCACCCACACACCCACCACCTCCACCTTCCACATCTTCCAATCAGTCCATCTCTCAGCGCTCTTGTAGCAACAGATGAGAGTCCCACCCCTCAGCAGCAGGTGATCACAGGACTCTGTTTTATGGAAACAGGCCTGTCACGATGGTATGTGGCCAGTCCGTCATCACTCAGCACATGAGCATTGCTACCAAACAGTGTATATCTGTTTATAGAGCCAGTCGCTAGTCCTACTGAGCTTTTTAAATCCATAGCAACATAGCTTATGCACTAATATCGCTCAATTATCCAAATGAGGGCATACATACTAAAGTCCCAAAGACACATAAAACGAAACTCGATATGAAAATATTGCCAGTTTTCATGTTGTTGTCTTGAAAAAAACAGAAATTGGACTGTTCAATTGTCTGTCCTCGGAAAAGTTGGAAGGTTTATCCAAGCTGATGTTGGTCAAACCATAAAAATAAGCAGAATTCCAATCAGAGGCCACATATGAATTTGTAACCATGGGAAGACTTGAACAGACTTGAACAGTGTGGAAAAACTGCCTTAAGGAGCATCTAACATACTAGAAAATATTTTATTCATACTGCTTTTAAGAAAAACTGCTCACCAGCACCACCTTCAGCCATAAATTGTTAGCCCATCGGTCAATACGGTTTGTTGAGGATTACAATTCTTGATCAAAAATTGCGGTGGAACTATAAGATTTCATGTTTAAGAAAAGCTGGCATGACTATATATACATTTAAGAAAGCTGGCCTTATGTTGTTCATATTGGAGTGTTTTTGTTTTCCCTTTTATTGAAAGAATCATGACATTCTGTCTCCTTTGTCTGCATGGTTTTATTAATGTTGCCCAGAAGAGCTTACTTCACAAAGCCATACGTACCAAGCAGGACACCTCCAGAGGCTGTGTGCTCTCAAAAAACTGAGCTTCACTTTCTCCCATCAGGAAGACATCCTCAGGCTTCTTGCTACAAAAGCAACAGCAGGAACTTGTTTATCCCATAAAGTGCCATTGCACTTTATAACACAAGTAAATGAGTTGCAGCTCTGGTGCCCACACACATTTTTGCAAACTAGTCTGCATATAATTCTTAGCACTCTTATGACAATAGCACTACAGCAGCTGCTGTATTTTCATTGCTGTATTCTTTCATCTGCACTTTGGCTGTCATTAGCTGTTATATCTTTAACTCGTGCACGCACTGGAGGCCAGGCCTGCATAGTATTGCGGCTGTTTATTGCTGTGTTGTTTTCTCCTGCCTGCATGCATCACATGGGTTGTCTGTCATGTGTGGACTATGTCTTTGATGTAATGTTCCTTTTGTGCCCACACTGTGAGTCAATTTCCCTTTGGGATAATAAAGTTAATCAACCAGCGGAGACTTTTATTGTTTTGTCTATGTACATTTTCCTCTATTTACTAGAAAAAACAACACTAAACCTCACGTTTTAAAACTTGACTGGAAGTGAAAGAAAATTGATATCATTCTAAAAATACTGACAATAAAAACAATTTGCTATCAGCACCTTAAGACCAAAGACCTTCAAGGAAAACCTTGTACCGTACAGCACATACAGTACCATCATAGAGAATTTGGCCAGTACACCAGACCATCAAGTCGTTAGGATGATGATAAAACAAAAATCTTGATAGAAAACTCTTTGGCAATGTTTTGACAGGACATGATTGACATTCTCCACTCAGCTCTTTAAACTTGAGTGTTTTTGATTAACATCCGCCACATTCCAGCTCTTTTACACACGACTCAGACTGCTCAGATTATACGAGGCTAGCATGTAAACATAAATCCAGCTCGTCTTGGGCAGTAGACAGCTGTACATAACCACAGCAACATTTCTACCGCCGTCGAGTTTTTCTTTTCTCGATCCAACCCAAACTCTGAAGGGAGGAGGCTTCAGCTTCAGTGAAGGGTCTGATTTGGATGGAAGTTGTCATCTTTAATAAATATCAGGCGCTGCTCAGAGAGGTTATTCACCACGTGGATGTATATGGCGAGAGGCTGCCTCGCTGGTTTTGGTTGATCCTGCAGATAACATGTAATGGTGGGGTTAGGTGCGTTTTGGATGAATAAGATTACTGTATTTGGCTGACTGGATTGCAGGGGCAGAACGGTCTGAATGTCACAGCTGAACAGACCATGACCTAAGGGATGATGGAGTTCAACCATAGACTATAAAAAAAATAATGGTCGTAGCCACCGTGACATCAGCCATTGGTTTGCGGCCTCGAGTTTGGCATTTTGACCTTCAGCATCTTGAATTTTTAGAAGAGAGGGGGAAGCAAACCCTAATGCTACCTGCAAGCTTGGTTAGTACAATGTATTTACAGTCTATTGTTAACTGTAATAATACTTATGCTATTTTGGCTAATGAAAAACAGGTTTAGAACAAAGCAAAAAAAAAACTGAACAGCTGACTTGAGATGACTTGTGATTTAGGGCTATATAAAGATTGATAGATTGATTAATTGATTGATTGACTCCTTAGAGGGTCTTTTAATACAACTGAACTCGAAACTGAGCTTGAACTGAAATGTTAAAATTAACTTTCATGAACTGGAAACACATTAAAATAGCAACAGCTACGCCTCTGGGGTTACGATACATAATGTGTGTAACCAACATTGTTACACCCTAAAGCATACCCTGCTTTATCGTCTATTGTACGCTAAATGGGACCATCGTTTATGATCATTATGCTGTGTTGAAGCAGACTTGAAACTTTGAGGCCATAAACACATCAGGAAACTGTTTACTGAGGTAAAAAGTCAAGTGAGAAGTATAATCATTTTCTCAGACTCACAAACAATCAGACGTCTTTTTGGAGCCAGTGGAGTCACCCCCTGTTGGCCATAGGAAATAGTGCAGGTTTAAGGCACTTCAGGATGCTCTAAATGGGACCATTATGTAGAAAATGAACATCATGCTGTGTTGAAGAAGACTTCAACCTTTGAGACCATAAACACATCAGGAAACTGTTTACTGAGGTAATAAGTCAAGTGAGAAGACCTCAAGACCTACTCGCCAGTGGAGTAGCCCCCTGATGGCCAAAGGAAAAAATGCAGGTTTAAGGCACTTCAGCATGCTTCACGCTTCAGACCAGTAGCTTACTGCTAACACATAGCACAGATTGCGTGTATGGTTGCAAATTGAATCTAGGAGACTAGGAGAACAAAACAGGCTATAATCTGTTTTAAAACACAAACAAGAGTATAAGTGTGTGTGTTTGTGTGTGTGCTTAAAGCAGTATGGCTCCTAGAAAAACCAAGGATGGTGATAGCCACACAAACACACATGCATACATGCGCACACACACAGGACCAACCCAGGATTTAACCACAGTGTTTACTGTTATCAGATGAGCCTGTAATCTGATCTCTCTTGGAGGAGAGGCTTAGTAGACACAGGAGATGGTGGTAGTGGGGTCATGGTCAGTAGAAAGGATAGTGTGTGTGTGTGTGTGTGTGTGTGTGTGTGTGTGTGGTTCAGGTGGGTGGTGGCTATAATTGTTACCTATAGAGCCCCCTGGGGTGATTTCATGATATGTGCTGTAAACGGCTGCTGGTGGGCTTTGGGGGTGTTTCTTCATTTAAACCAATACATTGTCCTCTAAAACTCTTGGCTCCAAGGTTCTGGGTGTAAAATGAGCAGATGATTAGAACGATCTGACTCTCTCTCTGTCTCTCTCTGCTGCTCTTTGGAAAATCAAAAGTGGTCACCTCTTTTTTATGTCTACATCTGCTGATAGACATACATACTCGCCAAGTGCATGTTTCTCCCAAAACTAGGGATGCAGATTTCCTTAAAGGGTAACTACACACTTAAGTCTTGTTGGCATATGATGTTAATACAGGGGATTTTTCCAACACACATAAAATATTTTTTTCCACACAAAATTAGTTTATTTCTTGCTGCTTGGTTTTGAAGATTCATTTCAGCTGAATTGTCCGCCTTTCCAAAATCATGACATATTAGGCAAGACTCTGAGGTCTACTCTGCCACACCAAGTATAAATATCAGAACAGTGGTTAACCACAGCCTCAGTCTGTGCCTCTCACACATAACGTCTGGTACCATTAACAAGCCTGATAAGAGATAGCAGAGTGGCAACATTGTATGTGAACTCATTCATGTGACTGAGAGAATGATGGTTATACAAATAAAGCAAAGATTTATTTCTTTTCTGTGGCAGTAAACACAACACGTGGGTCCCCCGATAACTGTGCTACATTCAGAGCTTTTGGCTATAAGATATTCAAGGCTGACGACGGTAAAGTTAGCAATGATAAACAGCAGGGCTGGAGCTACATACTAGCATTCCCTGACAGACACACACACACACATCAGATAACCTCTCATAACTTGTGTTATGCTGAAACAGTCACTGACAAATACTAACTGGTTAGTCAGTCATGAGAGTTTTTCTAGCTAGGACTGTGGCACAATTATCTTTAGTCCAATGGGGCGTTCCAATTATACTCGGAAGTCGGAATTTCTGTGTTTCCAGTTGGACACTTCAACCTAAAGTTAGATTTCCGACTTGGAAAGTCACAAGAACCTCACCCGGTCCGACATCAAAATTCAAGATGGCTGAAAGCTTTAACAATATCCTGATTATTAGCAGTTTTGTCTCATTCGTGTCTCATTAAATCAATCGTACACACAGCACTGTCAAACTTCTATCTTTTGACATGTTGCTACGCTGTTTGTATGCACAAAATACAGCGAAATGTGTTTTTATCAACTGATAGCTAACCTGCCTAGAACTGGTATTCTGACTTTCAACTGGAAAGATCAAACTCGGTTGCAACATAATTCCCAGCTCCAACTTCTAAGGTAATTGGAACACAGCATAACTGTGGTTATTCCGTTCGTGCAAGTTTTACAGTTGGACAGCACACACCTGTATATCTGTTACATTAACGAAACATTTTCTGACAGGTTACATGACATGTCCCCCCTATCTTCTGTGTTACTTCACATATCTCCAACTGATGAAATTAAGTGAAGCAATTCCAAACTTGGATTTGATTTCATCCTGTTTTAACCTCCACATACTTGCCCACCAACCGACTAGAAGTAGAATGGTGAGAATTACCTTTGTAAATGTAAAGACATGATGTTGATGATAACAAGGAAGCAGCCAGAAGGTCAATCTATATCTTCATGGCAAGCCTTTGTCTTTGCTTTCTCAACTGTAAATTGTTAGTTGTGGGTGCAAAAGGCCCGAGTGGAGTTTCCTCTAACCCAGCATCTGCTCCCACCATGTCCCACAATGCAGCAGTGGTGCCAGGGGAAGTGTAGTTTGGGTTCATGCTTGTTTCATTGTGTTTCCAGCATGCCACATCCACAATGGCATGAAAGACATCTTGCTGGGGTAGACGGGTGAGGGAGGAAACCGAGGCAGCTGGAGCACGCTGAGCCCAGCAGTTCTCCAAGGCAAAGAGGAGAAATGTTTCACTTTTGCCCTGCTGTATCATAACAATAACAAGAAGAACGCAGATTTTTGTCACAATGCTTTTCCTCGATGTGCCGCCGCCTTCTCACATTCACAGAGGGATGTTGTCGTAGGTTTTCATCAAGCCATTCAGTGTGTGGCTTTGTTTTGTTCTGCCTACGTCACAATGATTGAGGAAGTTTGTTGCTATTTACAGAAATAGTGATGTGATAGTATCAATGAGAAGCAGACAGGGGGCTGAGATACAACACCACATAGCTCTGAGCTGGCATTGCTTTAGATTCTGTTGTTGTCACACAATTATGGCTAAATAGTCTAATATGGCTGAATCAAAAAAATGGCTGCACAACTTTCTGTCTGGGATTTTACTTATTCCTGAAAACTTCTTGTAAAAACTAAGATATTAAGAAAGTGGAGAGCACTTACATAATAATTACATAATGAAACACTGTTAAGAGTCTATATTTTCTGTGTTTTATAATAGTTATTAGATGTGGAATGGTGATCTGAAAATGAAAATACCTTCATTATGCACTTACAGTGTACGTGATGGAGGACAAATTCCTTCCTGTCTTCCTTCTGTGCTAAAATGTATTTAAAAGTTGCTCTGAAGCTAATATGAAGCGTCAGCCATCCAAATGAGTCAAATCAAGTAGATATCATTCAATGTTATAGTCTTTTTAGTGCCAAAGTCCCTCTTTGTGTTACTATACATCCACCACAGCTCAACAGGGAAACACAAAGAGGGAATCTGATGCTAAAAAGACTGCAAATGTGGTAGATATCCACTTGATATGACTAACCCAGACTGCTGAAGCTGAATATAAGCTTCACATCTACTTTCAAATGACTGTGGACATACTGTGGGTTTTGGCTTCCATCACACATCACATCCATTGAAAACACATTTGAAGGAGATCTTTTAAGAGCCAATATGAACAGTAGGAACGATTACAACGAGGAAAACCTCTTTCACCATTCATATGGACACCTAACTGTTGTTTAAGGCACACTTCAAAAATTGTGAACCTATCCTTTATGCTTTCACCCAAGCAGGTTATAATCATGACCCGGTTCACCTCAAATCTCAGTTTTATAAGGTCAAAGAAGACTGACTGGATGTTGTTGAGGTTTGATTGATTTAGGCAAATCACAGCAGAGGGTGTTATTATGGGTAAGTGAGTCATCCTCATTGCGCCAACCGCAGGCCTGTTCATGTCTTAGAACATCAGTTGGTAACCAGTAAAGTCAGTTATGAGGAGTGCATGTGATGTGACAGTTATGCACACAAAAACATGTGTGTGTGTGAAAAGAGCAAGTTCAAGCAGTTTCTTGTCTGGACTAACTTTTGTTGAAGTGAAGGTGTTAAATAAATATAAAGGTGTTAAACTAGGTACTAGGTCTTGCTGTTGGCTATCCTGCTTGCTAGCAAGTTAGCAAACAAACAAAGTCAAGCTAATCTGAGTGAAAGTTAAGCTAAAAGGGGCACAGGTGAGCTTCCTGTGTTGAAATTAATGACACCACATTAACACTGACATTATAGAGTTAATATGACAAACATGAGCAACCAGACTATTCACACATCTAGCTGATACAGATTAATATTAGCATTCATTTGGAGTAGTGTTTCAAGCAACCTTATGAATGTATTCCTTCTCCATTTAGCTTTGTCTTGCTCTATACCAACTCCTGAGGGAAATATCTGGTTCCTTATATGTTAAATGTCAAGTTATACCAGTTTTATATGTGTAACCATAAATACAGCGCCCCATATCCTTAGACATTTGATTCACATCAGGAACCCTCTCCACCCCAAAATAAACTGTTTAACAACAAAAAAAGTGGAAGAAATCACTGGAAGAGCAACAGACAGACATGAAATAGATGTCTAGTTTAGAGATTAGACATAAGTAACAGTAAAGTATATTGTAGAAAATCTGAATGCCACTACTGTTACATAGATATATGGACAATGTCAAGGAGTTCAAGGTGCTGCCAAAACAGGTAGGATGTGAGCCACAAGGCAGGATGAGAGAGGAGAGATAAAAAGGTGCACAGTTCCTAGCTTTGTCAGTCTGATGTTAGGTGATGTGCAGGTAATGCAGGAGTTTAAAAAAAACCCAACTAAACAGCTGCCTGTTGTTAATGATAAGAAGCAGTCAGAATGAACCAAAACAGTAAAGTTGTCGGGCAAGAAACCAAAACAATTAGCTAAAAGATGCTAAAACTGCAAAGAGGATACTGCAGATTAGGGTTTGTCATAGTCAAAAAATCTAAATATCATGAAATTAAATAGGTGTGATTGACCTCCCTTGAGGTTCATGCTTATTGTCCTATACACATCATTTATATTGAAGGAACCCAAAATAATTACAGATAAAAATGACAAAGAACAGAAAACTTATTTTTACATTTGCTTACAGGTAAGAAAAGAGAAAATCTTGCTACAATGCATGCTATACCTGTTACTACAAAATGGGTTTAGACTATGTATTACGGGCATTTTCATCACACCTGTAGCTTCTGAGGAGAGCACAGCTGAAAGGATGACAGCAAAGTGGCTGCAGGATTCAGATGTTTATAACTTCAGAATCAACTAATCACTGAAGGTCAGAGGTAACTCCACTAGGTCTCCGCCTGTGTATATGAGACACTATAGTTATAACATGAGAATTGATTGATGGGCACACAAGAGTGAGCCCCACAGCAGCATCACACTGACGTGCAGAACATTTATACATATTGTAGTCCAGCTCACTGGCACAAACACACAGATTTATAGCTCTGGTCCTGGAGGCATGAGTTACTCGCTGTCTCCCCTAAGACGTAGCCACTCACCCGGAAAATAATGACCCTTGGAGCGGCAGTTAATCATTGCTGCCCAAAGAACATGCAGTCCCCTGGTAAGCTGCAAATTTATGAGAAGACTCATATTATCTGGGTTTCCCATTGGACTTACCCACATAATCAGGCCCTGGAGAACACTTATACATCTGTCAGCACTCTATGGTTGCCGTATTTCTGCTGTAAACAACAATAAAGAGCTTGGTTGATGTTATACAGATAACAATGACTTAATCACAGCTAATCATAAAGATGCTTCTAATTAAACATATAATTATAAATCTGGTTTGGTTGATTGCTTCCATCCTATTATCTGTTATTAAAATATTTGTTACCTTTATTTTACCTCTTTAATCTTGTGGTGTCTTTTAATTACTTTCAATGTACATACTATATGTGGGGTAGTTATCTGTCTTGCTTGAGGACACCCTGATGGGGATGTATTCCCATTAAGAAATATTGGATGCCAGTTCAAATCCAAACATATGTCATTGTGGTTTTGCAGCACAGCAACCAGGTGTGAGCGTTTGATCCTTCCCGTTCAACTCAAGTCCTCAGGCTGTTGTTGTGTACTCTTCCTGAACTGTTTTGTCCAATCATAACTAAATCATTGTAATCTACAATACATCGAAACATGTCTGAAATATAATAGGTTCTTGATGCTTGTTTAGAAGGTCTGTGACAACATTAACCACTTAAAGGAACAAAAGGAAACTTCAAATCGCACAATTCATACGTATAATTATCTCGAGATCCCGGCTCACCTCATCTGTCATGACACGAATCAAGAGTGCGGTGTCACTTTAGCCAAAATAAACCTACTCCCATTGTAGATTGCACATCAACCAGACTAATTAAACAAGAACAAATCCAGTCATGTATTATTAGTCCATGCATGGAGCAGGTCTAGTCTTGTTTTGGCTCACCTACAGTGGAGTTCACAATCAGTATGCTCTGGCTGATGTTCTTCAGCGACTGGGATTTCCTTTCTGTTTCAATGGGGTACATCATTTTTTTGGTGGAGACAAGCTTATTGGATATGTTAAAATGTAGGAAAAAAAACATTAAATAAATAATTTGGCCCAGATATCGACTGTGTTGATCGATATAACCCTAATCAACCCTAACCCTAGCTTTTTAGTTAGACTACTGCTAACATTCAGTATAGGCTATGCTATGTTTAGTACGTTGTCATGGATACTGTGGTCATTTTGACAGGCAAATATTACATGAAATATTACATCTAAAGCACTTTGACCTCCTAGATTAAGCTACTAATGTTGTTTATAACTGAAGCTAATGTTAGATTCCCAGGTTGCCAATATTAGGCCCAACAGAGGCCTAAATTCAGTATTCCCCTCATTCTGGGATTAATGCCAGTCATGTGATGGATAGCATGTCAACATATATCCATCATTGGTCCAATTTTGGGTGCCATCACTGTCCCAAAACTATCCCAAGTGCCGCTAGTTTGAGCTCATTCTCAGCAAAGAGAAGTCAAGAAATCTCCTCAAATAGCCGTGAAAGAGTAAGCACACCCTCAAATTCTGCTAGGAACATTTAAAGGGTGATCACACGTGGATAATGACACGCATGGATTGGAAGCTTTCACTACCTCCTTATGTGCTTATCTGATGGAAAAATGACTTATTAGTAACAAAAAAACATGTTTTTGGGTGTATTTATTCTTTAAGTGTTAGTCATGTTTGGCCCAATGATACAAGAAAAGAGCAGATCCTACATAAGCAACAATCGTCCCAACTCGATAATAATCCTATACTAGAACAAGCTGTTGGAATAGGCAGCCAATGTGCATGCTACCCAAAAGCCAGCGAACTGTGTGTGTGTGTGTGTGTGTGTGTGTGTGTGTGCGTGTGTGTGTGTGCGTGCGTGTTTGTTAGGAGACTGCGGGTGGAGTGAACAGTGACTGCGCATGTGGAGACACACTTTGCCAACGGTGACAGGATCAGTCAGCGTTCGCCAAACTCAGAAGGAGATAGAATCCGTCAACGTGAGCCGAGTCCCGGAGTGAGTAAGCCAGCTTACTTTTACCCCCCCGAAGCAGGAGGGGAGGTGGGGGATGCAAGTTCTCATCACTTTTCAGCGGCTTACCTGCTGGATTTCCTTACACAGAGCCTCTTGTCTCATCATCATCATCACCATGTTGACTCATGGTAAAATAGTACAGGGTCCAAACAGTGAGTGACAGGAGTGATGTTTTACACATTTGCATGTTTAAAATGTTTTTTTGTATATTTTCTGAGTGTTAATGTGTCATTATTTGCATTTTATGTGTGTCTCTTTGTGTGATTTCTACTCTTGGATGCTACTGTGTGTTAGTGTGTCAGTGTGTGTGTGTGTGTGTGTGCGTGTGTGTCTGTGTGTTAGCAGCAGACCGGCGGTATGGCTGAAGGCCCGGCCCTGAGAAGCAGCAGGATGACATCAGGGGACAAACTGTACTCATAACAATGTTGGTTTCCACGTAAACGGAGGGCCGCTTTGGCCCCGTCTCCACAGCGTTGGCCCTTCACCTCCAATCAGCACCATTCAGCATCATAATCGCAATCAGGGGGTCACCAAATTATATCGTCCCACTTGCATTGACCTCCACGCACTGACTTACAAACTTATCCACCTCACATTGGTTTCCTTTTTCTTTCCTCTCTTTCTTTGTCCTTCTGCTTCTGTTTCTCTCCATCTTCTCTCTCCCTCCCTCCGCTATTTCCATTCCTCCCTTCCCTGTCTGTTCTCTCTCTTTCTCTTCCTCTTTCTACTTCTGTGTTGTTGGTGATGTGCTGTTTTTCTTGGCAGGTGAAAAGGCACGACGGTGATTCGGTCCCAGTGACACTGCACATTTTCCCCTTCTTTCTGTCTCTCTCTCTCCCTTCCTCTCTTCCCTTCCTCTCTCTGACGGTCTATTCTTGGCCGATGACTCTGCGTCCTCAGCAGTTTATAGGCGTAGCTCTCCCAAAGCGTTGCATTAATTGTTATTCCATTTCCCCATCGCTACATCACTGCATCTGAATGTGTGACTGATTGAGTTTGTGTGCGTGCGTTTGCCTTTTTCTGCCTGTGATCATTTGATTGGTTTTGTATATTTGTGCAGAGGTGTGTTTGTATGCCCGTCCTTCTGTTTGAGTGGGTGTGAGTGTACATTCAGGTTGTCACATTGTGTGTTTGTGTCACTTATCACCTCAGCATCTCTAGATTTAGGAAAGCCTGGCATGGTTGCCAGTGTTCCACAGCGTGCCGAGTGAGTGTTATGTAATTAGACCTGGTTCTATGGATGCTACAGATGTCTGTGTGTGTGTGTGTGTGTGTGTGTGTGTGTGTGTGTGTGTGTGTGTTTGTGTGTGTGTGTGTTTGTGTGATTCAGTGTGAGTACGTGTGTGTGGGTGGGTGTTATGGTTAGCTATCCATCTCCAGGGCATCTGCTCCCCATTATGATTTAATGGATGTCAGATAAGAACATGACAAACGGATGCAGAAGGCCTGAGAGACACCTCAGCCGCCCCACTGGGGGAGCTAGAGCCTCACAGAAGAGAGGACAACTCTTCTGTTTTTCCATTCTTCCTTTCCTCTCTTCCCACTAGGGATCCCAAAATGGAGCCAAATAACTTTTGACGATAATTTTTATGATTTGTGTTGGCTCTGCGTCGGTGCCAGATGGGTGGGATTTGCCACATAGAACAATACAATGAGTGCCAGAACTATTAGACAATCATTTGAAAGTATTTGAAAGTCAGTTTGTTGAACTTTTCTGCGGCTTGCAACTTGACTTGACACTATTTGAGCCATTTAAATGATGTAAACCCCACCTAACCTGCCGGTGCTTCGAGCAGGTTTAAATAAATGTTCAAAATTATTTAACCTGGCTCTGTTACTATATCTGTCTGTTCCCATACTATCACACCTTTCTTTTCCCTTTGACAGCTTTTCTCTTCCTCAATTTTTCAGTCATATTTAAACATCCAACAAATCAAATCTGACTCGTTTTATAAAGGAGGGAACACGCCAACAAAATGACAACCCTATGGCTATAGTCAAGTAGGTAAAATTTTATTTATATAGCCCTTTAAAAACCTGCATTACAAAGTGCCTTACAGTTACAAAAAGGCAATAAAAGCATTTGAATGAATCCAAGACAAGTAAAAAAAATCAATAAAATATAAATGTGAAAGAATAAAAAAGGCTGGAGTTTGTTGGTGGTGATCTGACCCCAAGAGGGAGCTCCGTAATTAAACAAAATCTCAATTAGGTCTTGATCTTCTGAGTGGGACACAACAAGGAGCCCTTGTTCTGATGACCTGAGAGGAGGAATAGGCCTTTATAGAGTCAGAAACTCGTGGATTCATGGTTGAGCCAAACCGTGCAAAGCCTTAAAAGTCATTCCTGAAGGGTAATTAGTAGGTTAGTCATCATGCAGAATTATCTCGAACTAATTATAGATGTGCCACAGCTTTTTTGGCTCAAGGAACAAAACAATGCTTTACAATAGCTGTGACACGAGGAGGCATAACAATAGATGATTTGTTTGAGCCGTTGGAAAGAGGAAGAGTCAGTTTTGGAGCAAAGACATGAAATTCAGTGTTGTTGTGATACAAATGCATTTATTTATGAGCCATCCAGGCACTAATCTCCCTAAGACAATGATGTCAAATGGTCAAATTTGAAAGGTTTCACAAAATACATAAAGCAGGGCATCATCGGCATAGATTTAAGTAGATGATGACCTGATTCTTAAAGTTCTCTAAAGGGAAAACAAGACTACAAAAGGTCCCAGGATTGACCCTTGAGGAACATCACAGGGCAGAGAGGTATCAGATATCCCAACTGACTTTTCCAGATGATTATATATATATATATATATATATATGTAATATTACGATACATGATATTGAAAGTAGCACATACATCCAGAAGAACTAAGATGCAGATTTCAGCATGAATGGACTGCAACAAGATGTCACTTGTGACTCTAAGGAGAGCTGTCTCTGAGCTGTGTGCCTCTGTTGGAAAAGATAAATATCCCACCATCCCTTATTTTGTCTCTTTCCCCCCTCTGTCCTTTTTCTCTGCCTCTCCTGGATCACCTCTCATTTTTCCAGATGGTCTTTTCACACTCCATTCGCTTTGCTTGGACAGCAGGAAGTCAAGCCTGTATGGGACACTGGGACATGACTGTGTCCCCCTTGGACGCAGATCCACCCACTGGAAATTAATTGGAACTCTGGGTTCTTTGGGATCTTCCAACCTAGCTCTGCCAAACCGGCCACAAAGCCAAAAAAAAAAAAAAAAAAGGAGTTATGGTTTAGCTGACCCTGATTTCACTGCCTTTTGCTGCTCTTCTCACTTGTTGTTCCTTTTTCTTCTTATTTTCATGCCATGCCAGAACTTGATTTGTGAATGTGAGACAATCTGGCTGCACTGGTGCTTGGTTTAGCGTAAGGTATTTCTATCAGTTGTATGTGGTGTTATATTGCAACCATAAAGACGTGTCAGAAATCAAATTCGCTCTATATCCCTTCCCTCTTTCTTTACCTCCACCCCTCCACCCCCCAACCCCCCAACCCACTGCAGTCTGGTTCTCATTGCCGCTCTCTGTTGGTGCGCCAGCATGCGTCAGAACCTCCCTGTGGCCTCTTCAAATAAAGACAGTAATGCACATGACTTAAACCAAGCGCTATTCCAGTAACCATCTTCCTCTGACACAAATCAGGTGCACTGATTGGACTCCTGTCCCGTGTTACGACCCCTCTTTGAGAGTGTTAGAGTGGGGTCCTGGAAGCAACATGGTTTATGAGTGCTGAGTGTTTGAAACGCAACACTGCTCACCGTGAGCCCAGAGTGCTTCAATTAAGGCCTTGTGCAGACTTGGAGATGCTACATCTGCATGCATTAAACTAGAACACATTACAATATGCTGTTTGTTAGCACTCACACACATTTAGTGAAAAATAACGTCTCGGTTCAGGTGTGACCATTTTCTCCCATTTGCCCACTTGCTACCAGTCTGAAACTAGTGATGGTAATGTGCAGCAGCAAATAACACTCTCACACACATTCAGTTAGCATACAAGTAGCATAAACTGCTCATCAAAACTCACATCAGGCATGTTGGATTGCTGACCTTCTCCCAGCAGGGTCGCAACAAGACCTGCCAAATATGCGCTCTGATAATTTGACTCGAACCAGTCTTGTTTGTTAGTTGATGCTAAGCCTTAAGAAGCTTTACTCTAGACCTACATGAGTGGCAGTAGGGGGTTATGTTGGTGGGAGGTGTGTGTGCATATGTGTTTGTGTGTGTGTGTGTGTGTGTGTGTTTGCTCTGTCTTACATATTCCTGTCAGTACCTGCACCGATATGTTGCCGCGTCTGTGTGTATGCACGCAGACACACGCTGACCCCTTTATTGCTGCGTCATTTACACTGAGAGTATAAGAGAGGGTGCGTTGGCGTGTGTGTCTACATGTGTTTGTGCACGTATGTATGTAGAATGTATTTGTGAAAATCTGTAGAAGTGTGTAGATAATGGTGCTTTTGTGTGAGCGCTTGTGAGATTATACACCCCCACGACCCCTGTCTTACTCTCGCTCTCTTTCCTGTCACCACACACACACACACACTTGATTGTACCTTTCAATAACTGCATCGATCCCTTAATCTGTGTACTACCGCTTACTTAAATCATGAAGAGGTAAAACCTACAACCTACACATAGAAACATAATATAAACAGATTTTTAGGGAAGCTACATACTGCACGTCATATCATCTCATATCAAAGGTTGAGTTATAATGTATAAAAGTGACACATCTCTGCTGAATGAGATGGTGCAGCTTCATTGGATTTGATTAGGTTAGGTTAGGTTAGATTAGATTAGAATTCACTGGATTTGTATTTATCATGTTGTATTAAAAGAGTGTCACAGTCACTAGGGGTCACCTGTTTTGGGAGCACTCTCGTAGCTGAGTGGTTACAGTACACCTGCAAGTATACCTGCAACGTCCATGGTTTGAGTCCGGCAAGGGACCTGTGTTGCATGTCATTTCTCTCTTCTCTCCACCTGTTGGCCTCAACTGACCAATAAAGGCAAAAAGCCGAAAAAAATAATATATGTATATAAAAGAATTACCTGGTTTGACTGTTTCTCAAGCATAAGGTAGAAATTATCACCCAACTCTGTATTAGACCTTTTTAGCCAACTTCATTCCAACTTATTACCACAGGTTTTACACATATTTTGAGGAAATGATTGTCAACAGGCCTCATTTAAAGAAACTGTCCCTCACTTTTGAGTTAACACATGTTGTCCTCCCAGGTCAAAATTGACTCAAGGACAACTGGAGGGTTAAATACAACTGAAACCTAGCAAATAGCAATAAGATGTAAGCCACTAACAATGGTTTATGTGAAGGGGTATTGGTCTCCTTTAATAACATATATATGTGTGTTTGGCATTGGCATTGTTCATTTCTGAGCATGTTTTAACTCTATTGACCGTTTTTCAGCGCATTCCCCAAGTTACTATTTCTGTCAAAAGATCCCAAATAAACAACTTTTACTTGATTAAAATGCAGCCTTTTACATCTCGGGTGTTGACTTGATTTCAGTTTATGCTTTGCTGTCACACTTAACAAACAGATCTTAATGTGCTGTCAGGGTTATATTTGTCCATAGTTGGAAACACTAGCAAAGTTTGCATGTGGAGAACAGGAGATCAGGGATCCATCCTCCTAATCCAAATCTACAGGGCAACTTCCATGCAGATGATAGAAAACGTATGCCTGCTAGTCCTGGTTAAAGAGGTGGATTATTTAAAAACTGTAATGTGGATGTTTTTCTGCTCTTTCTCAAAATATTTTATGAAGCACTTTCTGTTTTTATGTGTTATGACAACAAAACTGACTTCTCCAATCTTTAGAAGTACGAGAACACACCGAAAAAGACGGACAGATAGAAAATATATTTTGGTTCACGCGACAATAGCAATCCTCATCTTTTGTAACACAGTGACCCAAATGACGAGCGCTGGCTGCCTCTGAGTCTGCTCGCCATTCAATCAGCCTGGGTCTGATTATTGAGTGGTGGGCGTGCTCCATCTTTTGTCTATGGTGGTTGGAAATGCAGATCCTTGATGAGGCAAAGCATGAGGTAAACTTTTTGGAGTGTTTATAAAGGGGCTATAGGGGACTTATGGAGGATTACGCGGGATTTCCAAAGGATTGGTTTGGTTAATAAATGCAGGCTTGTTGGGTCCTGCTTTGGAGGGACAGAGGGGGAATACTGGTTGGTTGGGAGGGCAACACATCCATGCACAAACAAATGCATGCATGCACATACGTCAGACTCGCAGTTGTTGTGGTGAGATGAAACCTGCAGCGACGTTTCAGGAGCTCTCTTCATCTGATAGGCCCACTCATAAATCCAAGAACAGATCAGTGGAAACTGCACTGGCGTGCTCACATTTACACACACAAACACACACATCTGTAAAGTATCACGGCCCCCCATCCATCGGGGAACTATTGCTGGGCTCTTGAAAAACAGACAGCAATCACCATCTGAGAGAATGAAAAGCAGCAGAGCGTGTAAGGAGAGGGGGAAGCACAGGAATAGGAAAAATACCTCGGCTTAGATCCTGCTTTCTTCAACTGTTGGTCGGAACCCAAAATGAATCAGAGGTTTAGTTTTGTTTGTTCTGCATGTGAAGAAACACCAAGACGTGTCAATGAGGATATTTGAGTTCATTCATTATGAGCCACAGCCTGGAATGCCTCAACATTTTCTATCTTAATTAGTTATTTTCTGTTTAATCTAGCTCAATTCTGGGAAAACAATGCAATTCACCCGTGAGCTAGCTTCCTGCATACTTGGTTTTCCTCGCTCGACTCATGAGAACAGATGATTGTCACTTAGAGGATAAACTCAGGCTTTTAAAGTTTATCGTAATGCAACACTCATATGCCAATTGATTGCTGCTCACTCCTCCACTACACACTGAAGAAGTCAAAGAAGTAGTCAAATCAAGTGAGTAGCTTTCCAAAGTTAGCATGTTTTTTAAGACTAAATTCCCTCTTTGTACCTCTCCAGACGGTGTTTCCTCGCTAAGCTGCAGTGGACCGGAGGGATACTAACACAAAGAAGGAATTTCATACTAGCAAGACTATGACTTTGGAAGATCCTCGCTTCAGTTGGCTAACTCCGTCTAATGTAGGCTAATATTAGCTTTGGCTGAACCGAGGTGCATTTTAGCCTAAAAAAGGACTGTGGATTTGGTTCCCTTTCATACAGACAGTTGATGTTTTCCCAGTCAATATGAAAAGGAGGAATGTTTATAATAACTAATAACAAATCATACATATGTAACACAATAGCATGTTTATATTGTATTAAGATGCAATTGAATTTTGGTCTAAACATAGGGTTGTAATTCAAATTAAAGGGATTTTGTGTTTTTAGCTACACAGCCTGATTAGAATTTAGAATAAGCATATTTTAGTGCCAAATACAAATAGTGCAGCATTAATTATTCCAACTCAAGAAGTATGTAGTCAAAGTTGCTTCATTTTTTATATGAATGACAGTGTTCTGCTAAATCAGCGAACCGCAAAATCTAAACACATGCATACACAATATGATAAATACTATATAGGCCTAAACCCATAAATCCACTAGATTAATAAATGTTCTCAACATGTGTGTTTGATTAGATGCAATAATCAGCCGTACAGGATAAAATACCAAAGTTTGTGGGGCATGATTGAACAATACTGGAACAGTGAGGATGTGATGCACACCAAGAGAATTTGATAGGTTGATGTGCTTGTGTGTGTACTCAATGTTGTCTGTGCATGTGTGTGTGTGTGTGTGTGTGTGTGTGTGTGCTTGCGTGCATGCGTATGTTTGGATTTTGCGGTTGGCTGAGTACACATAACTCAAAAAACACACTCGCGCTTGGCACAAAAGACTACAGGGAGGCTGTGATTGGCTGCAACGGGGCACGCTGATCCACGTTAAATCCCCACAGAGAGCGAGAGAGAGAGAAAGAGAAGGAGACTGATGGAAAGAATGAGAAACCAAGATGGAGAGAGACAGACATAGAGAAAGATTCTTCCAGATTGAGAGCATTCCTTCTTTTATTGTATATGATGCAAGCTACTTGCCTCTTTAGCCCGTTGACCTTTTGTACAATACTTAGGGAATGAACATGTACAAACACACAAACACCCATTCACATGCACACACACACATACACAAACACATACGCCCTGAGCCCTCATTTTGCAGACAACTCTCAGCTGGTCTGGACTATGACCAGCAGCGCTAACTCTCAAAGTAAACACACTGCTGAGATATTTCAATCTTATCACCATTGGCTCTCTTGCATTCAACCCCCTCTGCCCAACTCTCCCTCACACACACACACACCATTCAAACATCACCCATCCCTCCCTTGTTGATAACTCCTTTTTTTACAGTGTGCCTTGGAGTGTTTTACAGTAAGGGATTGGCCCTTGTGTGATTTATGAGGCCTCGAGTTGTGGCATGGTAACAGCAGCTGTACCACACAGTCAGTTCAGAGGACCATCACATTGACTTACATTCATTTCCTGGAATCTTATTCTAACCTTAACATGACCCCAACCTAACCTTAACTTTAAACAAAGTCTTCACCCTAAAATTAATGATTTACATAAAGGGGACTTGCTTTTCGTCCTCATAAGGCAGGTCCCCACAAATCTAAGAATACCTGGACCATGTATTTTCCTTCCAACAACCAACTGTTACGAATTTAGATGTGGCTGATATTGATGAGCGCTGCTATGATCCACTGCTACACCACTGCATCATTATTTTAATGTTAACATAATCCATTAAAAAGATCTAAAATCCCTTGTGCGGTGCAGTCTGTACAGTGACACAGTATCTGTTGCTCTGGCTCTGGATTCAAACACTTTGGATTTAAAAATGACTTGTAGTCCTTCTCAACGATAATACCCTCTACTTTTAAGTCAAGGCAGCAAGAAAATGATGGCCAAAATAGTGGAAACTTCTTCACTGGCCAAACCCGTCACCTGACCTAATTTTAACTGAACATATGTTTCACTTGAAGACCAGACTGAAGGCGAAAAAAAAGGGAAGACTGTCAGTGTCTGTTGATGTCTGCGGTTGTAGATTCCAGTCAGCCATTTACTGCGAAAGATTTGACACCAGATTTAAAAGATGTGCTAATCAGTATTGTTATATTAACAATGGATCAGATTACTTAATGGGACCATCCGAATACCCACACTTGCAGCATTTTCCAGTAGCCAAGTGCCTACTTGTGTGGTGAATTTCCAGTAATTGCTACAGTTCCCAAATACCCGTTAAGACCACCACAGTGTGGAGGTGGATCAGAGCTTGATTAATGAGGCCAGGCTTTGGTTTGCACAAATACAACACTGTACATGGCTCAGAGCTTGTTGGTTCTATTAATTTTTTCCAACAAACAGGTAGAATCAATCATACAGTATTATGGTTACAGTCATGTGGTCGTAAAACACATTTAAGAGTCATTCAGTTAATAAAGCAATTAAATTAGAAACACGTGGGTCAACTGTACCTAACAAAATGTTATTTTTTAAGGTTTTCTGGCTAAAAATGAACAAAGTCGTTGGTTAAAATCGTGTTATTAGAATCAGTGTTTCAGATTCGTAATGTTGTTCTTATCAATCTCACAGCGAGGAGCAAGTTTGAATAAGAAATGATAACCATCTGCGGAGGTTCTGCCAACTGTATAGTGTTTGGATGTTAATATTTACATTGAATCCGACATGTCATAAATTTCAACTTCTTCACGTCTGTTTGTTGTTACTCTTCACATAACCGGCTTATCGGTGCGTTACTGTCAACAACGTTATGTAATACACCGTGGTGAATTGTGGGATACACTTGGCTCTGAATATCGCTTTGAAGCAGTATTAGGAGAAGGGTGTATGCAGTGTGGGTTATGAGTAGTGTGTGTCGGTCTTTTTTCAGCCTAAACTGGAGTGTTCGAGACTGCAAATGTAGCTATTGGGTTATTTTCAAGAAAATTAAGTCACATGATTGACTGTTTTATTTGTCATGTGATGATTGGTTAGCAGGCGTTGGACTATGGTTAGGTTGCATCAATGATTTTGTCGGAGAAATGATCAACTGGTAATCCAGCCTTGCTAATGGTTTTATTAAAGGTTGACAAATAATGAAATAATGCTTTATAGATCAGTCAAAATCCATTAATAAGAACATTTGGATAACACTTAAAACAAATATATTTATAGTTCATAAGGAAGAACTCTTCAGCCACTTATTCTCTACAAAACAGCTGCAGATAACAAAACCCTATTTAACAACAATTTATTAATGTAGCCTTGTTGTAAAAACAATTTATTAATGACTCACTAACATTTGTAACTATGCCGACTTAATGGCTTAGAAAATGAGACACTTGTGAGCATGTTTTAATGACCTAACATTTACAGCTCTTAATCAAACTTTCTGACGTCTACTGATAAATAATCCCATGCTCTCGCTTTGTTCACCCATTAAATCAACTGTTAATACAACCATTTTCATCCATCAACACTGATTCTTTAAATCTGCCAAGTTTCCACCGAGAGAGTTGCATCACCTGCTGACCAGCTGTGTTAGTTTAGGCGTTCCTGTCAGAACATTCAGTGACCAGACAAAGAATCAGTCACTTTAGCCTTTTAAATAGCTAATACGTAATCTCACATTGAAGCGATTATCGAGGGGAATGAAGGTTCACGCCAATATGGACTTTTGTTTTTTTGGAGATGAAGATTTGAAGTAAAATTGAATATCTATAAATGCGTAAATATGTGATATTTAAGTAGTTAGATCATCATACGACAATGAATCTCTCCATTGTAACTGACGATATCATAATGTTAATGTAATGAGACTGTGAGATAAGAAAATCAATACAACTCTCTTACATATGAAGCTGAATACAGGAAACAGATTGCTTAGCTTTGCATAAAATACTTATCTGATGCACCAGACGATTTGTTACACAAAACAATCTGAGAAGTGGGAACAGAGAAACGGTTTAGAAAAGGGCAGGTGATTGGATGAACCATCTGTCTACCACTGTCTTACTTTGTGAGGCACATGCACATTGCTTGAGGCTTGACAAGATGGTCTTTTGACACATCCTGAGGTAAATTAATGAGCCTAGCCTGTCACAATTTGCCATTTTTACATATAAAGGTGCAGTGTGTGGGATTTAGTGGCATCTAGTGGTGAGGTTGCAGATTGCAACCAACTGAACTCCCTCCTCAGCATGTAGGAAAACCTACAGCGGCTATGAAACTTGTGAAAAAAAAAGTCTAGATCCAGTGTTTGGTTTGTCCATTCTGGGCTACTGTAGAAACATGGCAGAGCAACAACTCCCTATAAAGATATAAAGGACTCATTTTAAGATAACAAAAAAACAACGATTAGTAATTTCAGCTGATTATACACTAATTAAAACATACTGATCAATTTTATATTCCATTTCTATCAAGACTGTTATGCTACATGCCACTAAATCCCACACAGTGCACCTTTAATTTGACTACAGATGATATAAATGAGATGTATATCCTGCTTTAGAGGCACAAAAAATGTTGAGGAATTCTTTTTGTTTACCCATATAAACCAATAAACTTGCTCTAAATGTCAGTAAAACAATCAAGTTGCTTAAAATGTATCTAAGCCTTTCTGTGATGCTCATATGCTGATTAACAGCTGTGCCATCCTGCCTATCTGAAGGTAGTTTTTGGTGTCTGTAGGAGAGGCTTGAGGCCCCCCCTCCCTGCCATGACGGAGCCCTATCTCACCCACATAATTAGGGTCAGATCTTATCATCGCCTCCCTCCCTACCTTCTCCTCCTCCCTCACAATCACTCGGGTTCTCTTTCATCTCCCCCCGAAAGAATGCTTGTTTATCTTTGGCCCTCTCCAGATAGGGCAAGAACAAAGATGCTTTTTGTGGTTATGTTTGTGCGTGTGACCGAGCGAGCACACACGCATGAGTGAAGTCAGAAAATAGCATACAAAAGCAGAAAGTGTGCGATATTTCGTGGATGAAGGAGCCTGTTTGGAGTAAATGTGTGTGTGTGAAGCTGTCGGTGACTGCGGCCGAGTTGGAGATAGAAAAGACTTAGAAAGGCTTAAATATACACACACACACACACACACACACACACACACACACACACACACACACACACACACACACACACAGGTTTCCATTGACTTATTTTGACAGGTTTAAATTTCAGGAATCATTCCATCATCTCCTTTATGAAAAAAAAGATAATATTTATACATAAAGAGATTCTATTTAAGGCTCAGTGGGCGAGTCAGTGAGTGATATAAAGAGATGCAGAGAAAGTGAGAAAGAGGCACTGTCAGGTATGTGTGTACTATCTGATGCTCGTTTACCTGTGCTGTTTACTCAATAAACTGCAGGAAAACAGCACTAAGCACTGTTTTTCATGTCAGGAGCTAATTGGACAGTTTGCATGTGTGGACCCCTCACAACACTATCACTGTAGAGGCTCACTGCTGGCACTTTGTAGGGTGAGTTACCCACCTCAGGGTGCATGCTGAGAGCTTGAATAGACAGCCTCTACTGTATATGAGATTGTGAGCGCAAGAAAACGCAAACAAATCTGTAAATTCGTTGTTTAAATTGCATACACAAAGTATATGGTTTGGGGAAGAAATTGCATTTTATTTTGTAGGAGTGGTATTGTGGTGTGCGTGGCACGAGCCAATCAAATCACCTCCAACCACCAACAGTGTAAAGACCAATCGTATATGTTCTCTGTTCCTCCACCCTTTCTGTGCATGTGTGTGTGTGTGTGTGTGATCTGGATATCAGGTAGGGCTCTGCGGCTCCCATGTGGAGGGGAGGTGGGTTGGATGTTTGGATGGAGGGAGTGCTGATGGAATGGAGGAGAGACCGAGGGAGGGGATGGGTGAAGGATTCAGGGGGGTGAAAGAAGAAAAATAAGAAACAGCTGGCTGCTCTGAGTCGCTGGCTTCTTGTCAAACAGGGAGAAAGGAGGAGAGATGGCGTCACCGCGCAAACCGTTGCACGGCCTGAATGGATTGCAGTGGAAACACACACACACACACACACACACATATGAAAACCTGCCTGTATGTTCATGCATTTACTACTTCTTTCATAGCTCTTACATGTTACACCATCATCTGCGGTATCTCGTGACCACTGGCTGCCCTTAACTACCCAGGGTCCTCACAGGGATCGTTACACTTTAAACTCGTCTTTTGTTATGTCTCCCTGTTGAACTGTTTTATTCTTGGCGAGTCTTATGTCCGAGCATTTGGGTCTCCACCCAGCCATTAAACACCCTCCCCGGGCCGGTCTCCCAGGACCCCTGGATGAAGCACACCAGTGACCCGGAGGTTACTTGAGTCACAGCTTTTGTGGTGCTCGTCGTCCAAAAGTTAAGCGGTTTCCACATGAGTAAGATTAATATGGGGTTTGTAATACATGCATGCATTGTTGGACTGAAGTGGCTGTTATTTGGTTATGATCATTGTTGAGCATGTTACTTGAAAAATGTGTCTGCAAAACAGCATAAGTAATGTATTAGGGATCAAACTGATGTCAGCTTGTAAACCCCCAGTACCAATCTACCACAGTGTTACTGGGATCAATTACTATAATGTAATTATAGTTCATACCAGTACCACCTTTACACTACTTGTTACTGGAAAAAGTAATTAGATCAGAGGTGTCAAATTCATTTTAGTTCAAGGGCCACATACAGCCCAATTTGATCTCAAGTGGGCCAGACCAGTAAAACCACTGCATAATAACGTACAAATAATATATAATGTATATATCATAACTTTACTATAATAAAGCATTTACTGTGAAAAATGAGTGCAATTTCAATAATGTTATGTCTCAGATAATTTTGCACAGACATTGCTGATTGACAACATTTTGCACAATGTTAAATATAGGAATGGTTTAAATATGACCACAATACTGTATGTGTGTATTGTATTCTGGTCAGAGTGGTAAAACCGCTGAAGCAGCAGAAAAATTGGAAGTTCTTTTCTGCAATTTTCATACTTTGCAAAGTTATCCAGTGGGCCACATTGGACCCCTTGGTGGGCTGGTTCTGGCCCACGGGCTGTATGTTTGACACCCCTGAATTGGAGTAATGTCCTTTTTCAGAAACACATTACTGGATTACTATTAATGCATTACAAAAGTTTTTGTCACATATTTTCTGGGACTGCCCCAACATACAGATATTCTGGACAGACTTTGAGGAATCTTAAGCAGTGGCATCCCTCTGGACCCTCTGCTTTTCTTATTGGACAAAGCACATGAACCCTGGTTTTACCATTGATTGCAAGAAATATGATTGCTATTAACTAGATGAAGCCTAAACTTCCTTTGATAGCACAATGGGTACAACAGATATATCTATGTGATGGAACATATGACTGCCCTCCTACACAGTTAAAAAATACCTGTATTTATAAGGAGATGGACACCTGTTACTCTCTACCTTGGTTAAGATATTCATTCTCCACGAGATATATGGACCTGTTGTCTATTTTGCATGTAGCCTACGTATGTGTGGAATGAAGGCCAACCTCTATGCCAGAACAACATCTTTTCTTCAGATACCTTTTCTCTTTTTTTGTGTTCTTTTTAGGCTTTGTACTCTCAAATGACTCAATCTGAATAGAATCTCTGGTATAATCCATTTTTTTTCCTTCACAAATGTGGTCTTATTATTATAACTTTCTCTGTTGGCTATAACAACACCCACCAAGTTAAGTGCTGAAATCTTGGAATGCAGCAGCATCGCTAAAAGCAAACTTCAGCAGTCAGACAGGCGATCAGACAGCTTTTAAACAAACTGCCTACTCAGCCAAACGCATCTGGAAGACACAACAAAGGTGATCGTCTAAATTATTACACAGTTAAACACATCCACCACAGTTTATAGACTAATTTCCCTTTTCAGCTCTGATCTAACAGCCAACTATGTGCACACATATTTTCTCTGTGTCAGGATGGATTATACTGACATTTTATATGTCTTCATTATCAGTATTATATTAGGTGAATCATCCCTTGATGGCCCATATCAGTGGTCCAAATCAAACCCTTATAGCTCACACTCCTTTCCTACATGTTCACATTTATTCGACGTTCCCATTGGAGGTCATTTAATGTGATTAATTTTAAAAGCTACAATCACTAATTTCATATGGAAAAAGTCATTAATCGCTCTGCAGTGTGGCTGCGAATTAAAGATCCATGTTTTCGCACACCATGAATCACCTTGCGACTCCTTTGGGGGACCATGACCCTCAGACTGAGACCGCTGTGTTAGTGGATGGAGGAAGTAACTGAAGGATGGAGAA
Organism: Scomber japonicus; assembly: GCF_027409825.1. Lineage (NCBI taxonomy): Eukaryota > Metazoa > Chordata > Actinopteri > Scombriformes > Scombridae > Scomber > Scomber japonicus. The sequence goes on along the minus strand of NC_070591.1, from coordinate 27,837,503 downwards.
AATAAATAGTTGCGTTGTTAGCTTTTTGGATTCGGAGCAAGGAGAGAGAGACTGGTGGAATGACCCCTAACCCCTCACAAATCAAACAGGAGTGTGAGTTTTGTCCATTAGCGGTCAGTTTGTGGCCATAACTCAGCGATCAGTCTGTACACCCCTTTCCCCTCTGTTCCCACCCCTTATTTTTATTCCACAAGACCCCTACACCTTACTACCCCCCCTCCTACCCCTCCCGACTCTGCCCCACATGCAACCCTATAATTTGGGTGAAAGATTCAGCGGCTGTTATTTTTATTGAATTCCCAATAACGTTGCTGAGATTACAGTTAAATGCAGGCGGCTGGAGCTCGCGGCTCTGTTGCGGGAGCCATTCTGGGGCCAGTGGGATGCTGAGACTGGTGCCAGGGTGGGAGGTAGGGAGGTCATTGGCTGTTTTTTTTTTTTGTTTTTTTTTTTAACACAGCGCAGGGGAAAACGCAGGGCAACAATCATCACATTTATAGATGGCTCGCCGCTCTCGCTGGGGCCCGGGCGAACGGTGCCAGGTTTAAAGCCAGCCAGCGGGCTACTGGCCACTAATAAAGGGATTTCATCCACAGGGGAGTTGTAAAGGCACTCCATAGTATACAGAGATGTGTGTGTGTGTGTGTAAGAGAGAGAGAGAGAGAGAGGTGGAATGTGTATGTGTGGTACATTAATATTCAAGCATGTTAAAGTGTATAGATAATTGATTGTGTATGCTAATGAGATTCCCTCCGTGTTAAAACTCCTCCAGAGTGACTTATCACAAAGCAGCCTGACCGCAACTCAAGCCTGACTCAAACGTTGCCATCCAAGGGCCTCATGTCCTCTTTTATGAATTTTCACTGAATCACGTCGACTAATTTGTTCCGCAACAGTTGTGTTTTTGTTGCCGTTGCTAAGGGGAACGGGGCTATGATTAGCGATTATGAATGGAGGCCTATTTGGCTCTTTTCAAGGCCGACACGGTGACGTCAAACACAAGGCTGTTATTCATCCTTCCTCCTCAATCAGTAATGTATCAGACTTACGATCTAACGTGGGTGCGTGCATGATTGTTATGATTTCCGAGGCCTTAAAAGTTCAAGAAATGTTGGAGTGGCGAGGACACGGTGTCTTCAGAGTTCGGTGCATAGCTGCTGGATAGTGTTTGTTTGAGTGTGTGTGTGTGTGTGTGTGTGTGTGTGTGGGGGGTGAAACAAAAGCAACAATATAATGTAATCTGCACAGCTACAACTACCTTTGTAAAACTTATAATTGCTCATTAAACACCTTCCCTCTTTGTGTTTCCACAGGGAGTGCCTCGCTGAGCTACAGTGGAAGGATTGTAACTACAAAATTGTACCAAAATTTGGACTAAAAGTGTTGTAACTTTGGTTTAAATACATTGTGGAAAATGGTCCTGGATGCTATCAGAGTTTATGGAAGGGTTAGCAGCTCTGTCCTGCTCTTTATTAGATTTAGGGAAAGTTTCCTGTTAGTGAGGAAAGTGACGAATTTGCCAAACAGTCCTCATCCTGAAGGCCTTTTCTGTCTTGTAACATTAAAAGTGAAAACTTATTGAATGTTAGAAGGAAATAACAATCTGATCTTGCATTTTGACTCATAATATTAGCACTAACTAATTCTACACTGCAGAACAAGCTGTTTCTTGGTAAGGATGAGGATATGAAGCATTATCCTCATCTTGTCTTGGTAAAATATCATGTATGTATCCTTCAAGTGCATATGTAAGAGCCCTTTCATAAGATTTGCGCTTTAAAACAATTCAGCTGGAAACATTTTATTCATTTCTTACATTTTATTGGATATTAAGCAGTGAAGAGGCAAAGTCACATCTGATTGGGTGAACTTGTGGAAACGCCCCCAAGTGCAGGATGAGTCATCACACATTTGAAACCATTTTACAGGAAGAGAAAAGACAGGGATACTCTGATACTGATTTTTAAGATATATTTGGCATATAATAAGAGATAAGTGATCACTTAGGGTGGCACGATGGTGCAGTGGTTAGCACTGTTGCCTCACAGCAAGAGGGTTCTGGTTTCCAACCCACCAGCCAGCTGGGGACCTTCTGTGTGGAGTTTGTGTGTTCTCCTCGTGCCTTTGGGTTCTCTCCAGATATTTTGGCTTCCTCCAACAGACCAAAAACATGCAGATTTGGTTAATTGGTTACTCTAAATTGCCCATATTTGTGAGTGTGAGTGGGTTTCTGTCTACTCTATGTTAGCCATGTGATGGACTGGCGACTTGTGATGACTGCCTCTAGCCCAATGTCAGTTGGGATAGGTTCCAGTGACAGGGTACACATTTTTAGCAATGAATTTTCAAAACTTTTCCAGAATATTTTACCACATTTCCATGACTTCATTTAAGTAGTTTAGCAAAGGTAGGCCCACATAGTGACTATAGGGCACAGTATTGAAATCTGGACATCCAGGTCCATCTGTTTCTTTTGGAGAGCTTTTGCTGAACATCATAGCCAGAGCTGTTAACAATTCATAAAACCTCAGAGCAAGATTTGACAGAAGTCAGGCTTTCATGGTCACGACCCAATGTCAAAGACATTTTTTTCAATTTGTACTTTGAGTTAAGATTTCCTGTATTCTGGAGCCTTTCAACTGGTGTTTTGACACTCTGATCTCACTAAATGATGAGAACATTTTATAATTACATCCAGAGGAAGTGTTTGGCCCCGGATCACATATTAGAAGATATCAAAAAGCTACAAGTATAGAAATTGATCCATAGCTGTGACATATGGATTCATTTAACAATTAGAGTAATATACAGGTGAGATAGTCATTTGCAAATTCAGATTTTTTTTAGGTGTTTTTTTTGCCTTTATAAATCATCTAAAGTTTTGCTGCAGAGTTTACATGAAGCACAGCTAGAGTCTGCCTCTCTTGTGCTACGTCTTATATGTGTCGTTTAAAGCCACACATTATTAAAAACACACTTGCCTGGTATTTTTTCAGATAAGCATCCTGCTAGCTAGCTTGCTAACTGCAATGCTCTTTTGAGACATTCCAGCTGCCAACTAGCGGCATACTTGTATATCATGTGACACATGTGAGTGAAGTTCAAGCAGCCTGTCTTATATCCGTTATCTTTGATATCAGATCGGGCCATCCCTATTTCATAACTTTTCTAGGAATGTCATGAGCATGGGAACCCTGTCTGTAGAATAAGCAGTATGTAAAATGAATAAATGGAAAAAAAAAAAAATCAGTTCATGGGGCTTTTAATGCACAGACAGCAGAGTGACAGCGATCTTCTTATGTAACTCTTGGCAAGAAAGTATATATAAAGAAAAATGGCCTTTCCCAAAATGTCAAACTATTCCTTTAATAACAAGAATGAATTTATAAAATCAATAATCAAGATTCTCATCTAAAAAGAAAGAAAAACAACATATGTGATTTCAAACATCTGAAGTCATGTTTTCCTCTGTAGAACTCTAAATATTATTTCACTCCCACTGAGAGAAAAGAAAAAAAATCTGAAGTTCCTTTCATAGGTGGACTGTGTTTCTCACATATGAAAAATGGCCCTGACATCTACACCACAAGTGCAACAGTGGAAATAAAAACTGCCAGCAGACCAGACAATGTGCAACACTGGCCTACAACATGCTGCTATGTGTGGGGAAATGCTGGTCTGGTCAGTGTAACTCTATTTGAGTGTTACACTTGTGTAGTGAAATCTGGCCCGCTGTATGTTTTACCCCTCCTGACCATAAGTCTGAACCTCTGGGGTTCCACTACACTTTCTCACGTTCCTCCTCACATACACACACACACACATACACATAAACGCACACATACCACACAGCGACACACACTGCGGCAGCGGTTGCCCAGAGCTCCCCAGAGAGCAGGTTTGGTTACAGGGTTGCACGAATCGCACTGGTGACACTGCAAACACTAGCTTACACCGCTGGGGGCAGTTTGGAGCCAAAATGGCCTCTGCCGCCTGCCCACCACATGTCACACTCCCAGACACAACACAGTTCCTGAGCTGGTAGTAGATTTTTCTCACACTTTAAATGACGTTATTGTGTGTTCAGTTCTGTGTCCAACCTTTAGTTCCCAGGACCACCAGACCACCCGACATCCCACAGCTGTCTTTAGTGAAACCTCCTGGATGATCCTCTGAATAATCCTCCTGTAATGATACTCTAATCACTGGAGAGACACCAACACTGTTATCCCTGTTATCCCTCCTACCCACTGAAACCCCCTTAAACCCAACAAACCAGGACCTTGGACTGTGAACATGACAGCTTGAACTTGCATGACACTATAAAGAACCTTCAGTAACACTTGAACTTTTATGACAAGTAGTACATTTTCTCATCCAGAACTACTACTTGAAGTTTTTCAGAAAATGTTTGAAATGTTGCGACATCTGACAAATTTGATGTGTTTCTATTGGCTGGGTTAGAAGGAAAGTTGTGCTTGAGTGCCACCTAATTTGACCACATTTCAAGTCTTGTTTTCATGTGAAGATAAAAACAGAGATGTTGGCAATATCTCAATGCTCCAGCAGTGAACATCTGTATGTGGGCTGTTTTACCGAATTGGTGCAACCTGTTGTCCCCCAACCAAAAAACTAATTTAAAAAGCATTTAAGTTAATAAATCTTAGATGATCCCGCTATTATGTATTGAAACCCAATATTATATTTGAGATAGCAGTAAGCTTAATATATATAATATCATCATTTTAGGTTACTTTCAATTGGGAGGTGGTTGTCCCCAACAATATCCCTTACATTTCAATGAGTGAAGTATGCTGCAATCATTTTTACCTCTTTTTCCATTTGTTGTTTGTCAAAAAAGTCTTTTTGATATTTTAGAAAGCAAAGTTTTAAAAAAGCATTTATTTGACATTTAATTTGTAATTCATGACATTTTATGTAAAAAATGTTGCACAGTTTTATGTCACTGTCAAAACGGTATACATAGTAGTCTATGGGCTCAGACTGATTTTAGCCGCACCCCTACATTTATATACAGCATATACTGTATATATTTAAGAAGTCCTGTAAGTGTCAAATTGACATTTAGTATTTTTGATGGTCATTTGAAATGACATTCGCATTTGCTTTTTTTTAACCAAAAGTCAGACTGAATGCTCCTGAAAATGGCAAATGGTGTAACCACAAAAGAATGACAAATATTCAATGTTTTATCCACCTACAGTGTATTTAAGTGGACTTATGCTAATAATTACGTCATTTTAAACCATCGAAATAGTTCCTGACTGACATGATTCCCCAGATTAGATTTAATATTTAGAACAATTGTTTTCCATTACCTTTATTTAATATAAAAAGTTATAATGTAAGATCATGCTAAACTAATTGATATGGTGTTTTATTGAGAATTTAGTGTTTTTAAGCAAGTTGACATTTTTGCCATTATCCTCTAATATATTCTCTCAAAATGGATTAAAATCAGAAATGTTTTGCTGGATCCACAAAAAAAGAAAGTGTGCAAGTTATTCATAGATTATTTTTCAAATTGTAACCCCTTTAAATTTGACTAAACCACATGGACACAAAAAACCCATAATGCAGAAAAACATTGGTTGGGCGTAAACACTATATGGGTGATACATTTGTGTTACATTACAAATCATAATATCTCTTCATCAGTTCAATTTTGCATAAAAACATATATCTAAACTGATTTTGACATTTAAACTGATATTTTCCTTATTTCATGGGTCATAATTTGAATCATTTGAGTGTAACAAGAGAATAAAGTATAAAGGACTCCGTATGTTTGAAATTAACCAGCTTGTATTGCGTCACACTGCTAGTATGATCCTCCCTCGCAAGAATTCGGTGTTGTTTGTGCATCTGTGTAGTCAACATGATTAATGATATAATCGAGGACGATGACTCTCTGACAGTCTTATTGCACGGTGTTGGACGAGAAGTGGCAGAAGCAGCTACGCAATGGATGAACAAAGCTCCAGCTCTCTTAAAGCTCCCCTAATTAACACATTATACCTCATTTGTTAAATATGTACAACGTGCAAAAAAGAACAAGTTGCGGTTGACTGTTTCTTGGCTGGGAGGAGTCGCTCTGAAGAGGGCCAAGAAATGATCTGGCACATAACCTCCAATAAAACGACACCACATGAAATGTATTGTGTTTTACAGTGACCCTTGAGCTGAACACCAAAAGTTAAGATTTGAAATAATCATTGCCCTTTAATTGCACTGGCAATAGTCAATGAAAGCATCTCTGACTTTCAGCATCCTTAAATCATAGTCTAGTATTACTGTACATTCCTCTTCAGCCTGTGACTAAGAAAAAAAGGGGGCAGCTGGTTCCTTTTCCTCAGACATCCGAAAAATAGATTTGCTGTCTGTAACTGCCGCTCTACTCTTTTTCGTGCCCCCAGCTCTGGCCTGGAGTTGTGTAGCTGTTTGACCTCTGACCCCCCAAAACGGCATGAAGTCTTGTTGACGTATTGAGCGGATAGGAGCCGTGCGGGGCTGCAGTCCGTGGCAGTTTCTCAGCGATTGCCAATAAAGCAGCGCTGTGATTTACTCGGGCCACTGCTGCCAAAAATAAGCAGAATAGAGTTAAACTTGTCCTTGGCAAGGCAAGATGTCTGATTCCTGATTGTGCCTCGGCCAAGAACATCTCTCCCCTGCCTCCAGTGAATACAAACACAGACACACACACACACACACACACACACACACACACACACACACACACACACACACACACACACACATCAGCCCAGTCGCCCCTGATTCGTTGTGTACGTGTGTGCGTGTGTGTTCGCTCAGACCCAACATGTGTTGTGGCTCATCAAGCCAGAACATGGAAACTGTGAGTGGCTGCAGATGTTGAGAAGAGAAGAAGATGAGGTTGTTTTTTCTTTTTTTTTTCACGCTGGCGCTCGGTTTTAACATGCCTCCTCTCGCTCCACTGAGACGCCTCAGCAGACCTTCATCTTATCCCACAATCACCAGAGCTTAGAGGAGGATCTCATAGTCCACATAGTTCTCACTGTCCATCACCTCCCGTCTCTATACGGTTATCCCCTGAGGATTAGACCTCCAAACTTTATCTGAACTCACTGTTGCACGTATAGAGAGAAAATAGGAAGCAGGAGCAGAGAGGGGAGTTGATTTGTGATTTGAAAGGTCATCAGATAAAAGCTTAAAAGTTTGCTAGACAGTCTCGACGTGAATTAAAAGTGATGAGCAGAGAGGAAACACAAAGACAAGACAGTTGGGGGAGAGAGAGGAAGAGAGAATGCCTCAAATATGAGTGGGCGAACTGAGCAGACAGTACCATCCATTGATAATGCAATTAACAGGCGCTCATGCTATCAGCCATCATGACTAATCCTGAAATGTCACAGCGGCCACTAAGGAATCCACCCGCAATATCCCCGTGGTAATCGCCTCGGCATCCGGATGGGGCGATGGACGGGCCGCCGCGCCGCACAGAGGGGTATTCACCACATGAGACATGTGGGAGAAAAAAAAAGCTTGACCTTGGAAACTATACATTAAGCCCCGTGGTGTTAGCAATCTCTCACCATTGTAGTCACACTAGCACAGATTCTCACACTCCCCCCCAACACACACACACACACCTGTCTGTGTGTGTTAAGTGTGCGGTCTGACCAGTCTGGGAGTTTGTGTGACGATGCTGCTTTTTGGGGGTGGGGGGTCATGAGGTCACCCTGAGTGGAAATGTATGCATGTGTGTGTGTGTGTGACCTTTTTTTTATCGACTGAACAGTTGCTGTGTCTGCAGTGTGTGAAATGTCTCCGGCCTCTTCTGAATAAATCACCAGACTAGTTCTTGGGGTTTTTATTTCACTCAGCTGCAGCTCCAAATTTATTTTGGATGTACCACCGCAAAGTTTTTGGGGGCCAAATATCTGCAAAAATATTCTGTGATACACGCAGTCATGGGAAGGTCTCTTCACCAAGTGTCTGGTTTCCTGTCATTTCCTGTCAGTGTTTGCCATGAGAAATAGATATTATATATTACTCAGGTGCCGATGCACCATGAAAGAACCAAATTCATAGTATCCATAAAATCTGAACGGTCTTATGAAAGCAGACAATGGATTATTATCCTGCTCTAAAAACCATTAGGGGTATTGTGAGTAAGATATTGCCAAATTCCTGGACATGCTTTTGTGAGATTCAAGAGTCCAGTTCAAGTCTTGCATTCAACTGTTCTATTTAGATAGTTTCAAGTGCTGATGGAGTTCAGCTTGCTCGGTTCACGGGCTCTTTCACCCTTAAACGCTATATAAATATAATTGACTGAAATTTGATTGTAACAGTGAAATGGTGTGCAAAATGAGGAAAGCAGCGTCTGTTGTTTATGCCAGAAAAAGACTGACATGAACTTGTTTTTCCGAGCGTTGGTGGAATCAGAAGTGACTTTTTACATCTTGATGAAGAGGTCAGAGAGAGTTACACAGCGTTGATCTTTTTTTCTGCAGTCCAGTGGACACATGTAAAAACACAGGTCTTGTATTGGATCGTAATAAATACTACAACTTTCTGTTGTCTCAGTGTCTGTGAGAATTTCCGTGTTTAATTATATACAGTCATAAAATACAGGGGCGGTATATAACATATCTGACATTTCTGTCTGCTAATAGATGGAAGCACAAACATAAAGCTTAAAGGTGAAGTGTGTTGAATTTTGTGGGAGTGAACTTGGCAGAAATGGAATATAATATTAGCAAGTATGATTTAATTAATATATAATCCCGTGAAAATAAAAACTGTGTGTTGGTTACCTTAAATATGCCCAGTATATCTACATAGAAAGCGGGTCCTCTTCCATGGAGCCCGTCCATGTTTCTACAGTAGCCCAGAATGGACAAACCTAACACTGGCTCTAAAGAGGACCTATTTTTTGTCACATTACACTATTGAAGCCTGCATCATGGACAAATTCAAGAGATCACTTTTGTTAAACTTTGACCTATTGGCTGTGCTTGCTCGTCCAATAGAAACACTGCTACTCTGTGTTTGGAAATTATTCTTCTGTGTTAATCATCACCCTACCCACACTACAAACTGAAGTAACATTTGCTAAACTGTGTCAACAAGTGGTAATAACAGGATAACATCAAATGTTAAAAGAGTGTCAGACAAGTAGGGAAGAGTCATAAAGTCAGTTGAATGAGTAATGTCAGTTATACCATAATATATAGATCTAAAATTTGCTAACATTAGCCACTACAAGCTACTGGTCATATTAGACCGAGTAATGCTGTTGAATTGAATTGAACAAGGGGAACTTTAATGCATATCAATTTCATTTGTAAAAGCGGTAATGTGCTATTTCTTCTTTCAATGCTGTGATTCTGGCTCAGTTGTGATATCATGATGTGAGCGACGATGATGAAGTCGTCGATTATGGCGATGACAGTCATAATTTGTCTTTTCACTGCTCGTTTTCAGCACATTGCACTGGTGGATTACACATTTCTGTAATGTTACTGTAATTTCTTACTGCCAAACCAGTTCCCAGTTTTAACAAATAAAGGTGAGACACACACTTGAAGCACCCCTCTCATTATTTATTCACCCTCTTTTTTCTTCTCCTGATCCCCCCTTTCTCTACCATCACTCCTCCCCATTACCACAGAGGACCTCAGAGCTTACGCAACCCAATCAGGACCCTATTTAGGGAAATCAAGTTAAATAAACTGTGATGTGAACCGAATCCAAATAGGGACTCTTATATAAGAATGAGGTTGCTTCATAGATGAATGGCTCTTGGAATGGACATGGATTCCCAAGGCCTGTATTTATTTTCCTTACCATCGGAATAGCTTTGCCTGAGAGCTTCGTGCCGAATGAGGATGGAAAGCAAATGAGAAAGAAATTCAGCCTAATTCATTTAATCTCAAAGAGTCAGTCCGCAATCCCACGCTTTAAACATGATTGATTTTTTTCAATAAACAGCACTTAGTGAATCAACACTTTCCCATGTCGATTGAGCTGAGGGCTTCAGACAACTTGTAGGTGCATGGTTGGGTGTTGGTGCAGGTTTTAAAGGGATAGTTTGCAGATTGTGAGGTAGAATTGTATGAGTCATTCATAGTCTTTATATTACCTGTAATAGATTTGGGTCAGAAAGTACTACTAGTAGTAGTAATAGTTGTTGTAGTAGTTACCAAGTATCTTTTGAAAGTGTCTGCCTTTTCCCAAGCAATTTTCCAAGGTTCTGTGTAACAAATTATCTGGTGCGTCAGGATAGAAACTTTAATGGTCCTGCAGGGAAACTGGGTGGTTGAAGTAGTGACATTATGTGGTTCATCAAAGAGAGAAAGGAATGAAGCAAATCTGGAGTATTTAACATGAAAATATGAGTCATGGCATGGGCAAAAGGTTGGTTCTTAGAATTGTGAGGTGTATTTTATCCAACTGGCAACACATTTAAACCTGTGGTCTGCATTTCAGTATTATTTATGCACTAATTCTGAAGATTGCCATTCTAGTTTCACTGATAGAGAAATGATAGAAAAAAAACAATATTTGTATTTACATCCCACAAACCATACAAAAATAAATAAACTGATAAAATGTGCAAACACATAGAACATATAGTTTTGCATTTGACCGTTAGCTTGTTCATTGCTTGACTGGTCAGTCATACCCATGATCTAAATGCCATATTCTACATCTGCATCAAAAAGCCTCTTTACATGTTATGTAGGTGTCCCCAACACTGAGTAGTTACGTGTTTTCATTATTTTTTTAAAAATAAATATGTTTCCATGTTAATCTAGAGAAAAGCACTACACCTAAAACTCTGTAGTTTCCCACAGTATTACCCCTTGGAAGGTGAGCAAGGTTTGTAATATTGAGTTTTACGTACAAGCAGTTGTGCATCGTTGAAGGACAAGTTGACAGTGTGTGGGAAATACACTAATTCAGTTTCTTGCTGAGAGTTAAACGGGAAGATTGACACGGCTGTCATGTTTTCACAGTAAATATAAAGCTACAGCCAGCAAACGGTCAACTTAGCTCATCAAAAAATCTGAACGCATCAAAAAATAGCCAGCATGACACATTGTGGTTTTACAGAGGCTTATGTGAAGATCTCTCTTGGCCAAGCGCAGTCAACCAGTCTTGAGTTGTCTTACTCTTGGCAAGTAAATATGCACATTTACCAAAATGTTGGTAAAATTCCTTTGAATGCAAGGCTTAATAAGCAGCTTTTTTTGGTCAATTTCCAGACAATCTAACACTTACTGTCCTTTACTTTTAGTGCTAATTAGCAAGTGTTAGCATGCTAAGATGGACATGGGTGTTTATGTGAGGGTCTCTCTTGGCCAAGCACAGTCACCCACTCTTGAGTTGTCTGACTGTTGGCAAGTAAACATGTGGAAAAATTCTTTAATATGTCGCATTTTGTGTCTATTTTCAGACTCTCTTAAGCTGTGGGCTGCTACAGGGTTTAGTCACCAGACAAACTTTTAGTGCTAATTAGCAAGTGTTAGCATGCTAAAATAGACATGGTTGTTTATGTGAGGGTCTCTCTTGGCCAAGCACAGTCACCCACTCTTGAGTTGTCAGACTGTTGGCAAGTAAACATGTGGGAAAATTCTTTAATATGTCACATTTTGTGTCTATTTTCAGACTCTCTTAAGCTGTGGGCTGCTACAGGGTTTAGTCACCAGACAAACTTTTATTTTCTCAGGAGTACTGTCCTTTATTTTTAGTGCTAATTAGCAAACGTTAGCATGCTAGAAGGCCAAAATAAGATGGTAAACATGGTAAAAGTCAGCATTTTAGCATTGGTTTTGTCAGCAATATTAGCATGCTGACATTAGCGTTCAGCTCAAAGCACTGATAAGTAGAGCCCCACAGAGACACTAGCTTGGCTCTTTATGATAGTTGGATGATAAAAAAAAACTACACTAGCTTGGCTCTTTATGATAGTTGGATGATAATAAAAAAAAACACTTAGTGAGCATATGCAAATATACTCAAAACAAAAAAAGAGATGAGATTGTCAAGAAATAAGGAAGAAAAGAAATCTAATAAGGGGTGTTTGTCATAATTCTAAAGCAATATAATTTCCCCTTTATTCAGGGTAAACATTGACATTGGCTGTATGATGAGAAGCAGGAATAAATTTAAGAAGGAGACTGCTGTTTCCCAAATTCAATCTAAACTCTGGCCCTGCTTCCTGTCTGACTCGATGATGAACGACAGAGAAGAAGCACGTCAAACAAGCTGATGACAGCGAGGATGATGGTGAGGAAAAATAAAAAATGCACTGGGGGATGAGTGGTGTGTCTCTTTTGTGTGAGCTTAAAGAAGACAAGGTATCACATACAACTCATCTGACACTCAATTTCAGCCTCTGTTCAAGTCATTCAGTAATCCAGCTCTCTACAAATGAGGCCTCATTCCCAAAACAAACATGTCTGCCTGACCCTCGTCCACCTCTGCTTCCAATATAAGACACAGGTGTCGCTCTTTAATTCCAGCTGCTCACTATAACTGTTATTGTTGTATATAAATGTCAGGCTATATTGATGTACTGTTATCATCTCTAACTCAGGAATAGCTCTGCAGGAGCGTTTAGCATTAAGGCTGTGTTTATCTGTTATGTAAGCATGACAACGCCACAGAAAACCTGTGCCATAGATAGGACGATATCCCTTTGTGGATATAAAACATCAATCATCTCTTCCTCTCGTTCTTTCCATCCGTTACTCTGTGCCCAGGCCACTTCCTGTAGCTGAGCTCAGCACTGATATCTGCCCGGCCTGTCCCACTGCCCTGACCTTTGCCCTAATGTAGCGGATAAGGAAGTGTCAGTGGGAACCAGCCAGGTCAGGTTGGGTCTCAGCCCTGGGATCCTGGTTCCTGGCTGTTCCACGGCCCCGCCGTCCCCTCCCTGTATCAAGCCCTCCACATGTGTTTCCTGTTGTTTTTCAGACTAACAGCACTGCGTCGGCCCACTGCACCAGAGCAGGGGCCTTTTCCTGAGACTTTGTTTGGCCTGGCCTCTGGGAATGGCTTAAATTTAGGTGTGTGTGACAGAAGCATCCCCCCTCACCCCCACGATCACCGTGTGTGCCACAGCAAATACAGTTCAGCCTCATAAAGACTGTCTCCCTTTTTTTTTTATACCTCTCGCCTCCTGTCTCTTTCCAAATTTATAACCTGAGAGCAGAAAATCAGGTCTCACAACTGTAAGGAGGAGGGAGGAGAGGGAGAAGAGTGTGTCTGGTCTGGTCATTCTGATCTGCATCAGCCCACTACTGGCCTTTTATCAAATACCAGATATGGTTCAGTCATTGCAGGTATTGTGATTACATATTTATGGTAGAATTAATCTTTAAACATTATGCATGGAGGTTCATTCTTGGAAACAGAAGACTGATAAAATATTTTCTGGGCCTTTTAACCACATGTCATGACCTTTCTCAGCAGTCAGCTTGGAGAAGTCAGTTGTCAACATGTGACCGAAATATGGTCCCCAAATATCATCTTTTGAAATTTGTTTTTTAATTGCATTTTTGCCTTTATCTGACAGTGGACAGTGTAGATGCAAACAAGTAATTAGGGGAGAGAGAAGGGAATGACATTCAAAAATGGATCCCATGATGACAACTGGGCTGAGAGAAATATCTGGCCATTATATGCTAAATGCTACACTATGTTTAACAACTAGTAAATTATTTTTATGTGCTGTTTGGAGCTGGCTATGTAGTGTTTAGTTGGAAACACGGTCAGACTAAACAGAACAGCTGAGCTGTGGATCATTAAACTGAAACAGTGAGCTGAAAGATGCTAAAATGTTCCGTAGGGAAACACAGAGTCATTTGATCCAATGTTAATATAGCCTATAAATATTGATTAGAGCAGCATTGGGAAGATTGACACAGTTGTCATATTTTTACAATAAATGTAACACTACAGCCAGCAAACAGTCTACTTAGCTCATCAAAATATGTAAAAACATCAGGAAATAGCTAGCATGACACATTGTGGTTTTACGGAGGCTTATGTGTAGGTCTCTTTTGGCCAAGCGCAGTCACCCAGTCTTAAGCTGTCTCTTCTTTTTGGCAAGTAAATAAGCACATTTATCAAAATGTTGGTAAAATTCCTTTGAATGTAAGGCTTAATAAACAGATTTTTGTGTCTATTTTCAGACTCTGTTACGCTAAGGACTGCTACAAGGTTTAGTCACCAGAGAACAATTATTTTTTCTTGAAAAAAATAAAGGACAGTGCCTTTAATTTTTGGAGCTAAAATTGACAGGGTTGTTTTTTTTTTATAGTAAATACAAAGCTACAGCTAGCAAACGTAAGCTTAGCTCATGTTGGTAAAATTCCTTACCATTTAAGGTTTAACAAGCAGCTTTTGTGTCTATTTTCAGACTCTCTTATGCTAAGGGCTGCTACAGGGTTTAGTCAACAATTATCTTCTCAGGAATATTGTCCTAAGTGCTAATTAGCAAACGTTAGCGACATTAGCATGGCTGTTTATGGCAGTTAGATGTTAGATAAGAGACCACTTGTTGCATTTGTAGAGAGCTGCATTACAATTTTAAGCTGCAGCTTCTGAAGAGTAAGAGAGGAAATTTCAATAGCAGGGATACTGTCGCAAGCCAATACTGGCGCTACGGAATAGCTTCAAAATTTACTTTCTGACGTCAAGAGCCTGATTTGATACACTAAAAAATACTGGACGCTCACTTCAAAAACGAAATGCACCGATTACAGCTGGCAGTATGGTGGACACACACACACACACACAACTGCAGTGCACATCAGTTTGTGGAAACATTTAAATAAAAAATACTCAGGTCTCTTTTTCCAGTTCAAAGTCATTCAAAAAATAAAGAGTTCACCACATTTGAACCTTTTTATAGATGTAATCAATGTATCAAAACCATTTATAATGATAAGTATTTTGGAGTTAGTGTGTATAAACACTGGACCAAATGACTTAATTTTATTACATCCAATATTTTTTGAATGACAAGTGAGGTTAGTGAGGTGCATCTGCTTTATACGGAGGGTCTTTGGTAAATAAAGCCATTGGAGTGCATCTGAAGATCACAGCATGCCCCCCTTGAAGAGACAGTCAGTGGGACAACACCGCAGATCTGGAATATTAACCAGTGGAAATTACTCTTCTATTTTTACCTAATTATCTCCAGTGGAGTGTGAGGCCAGGCTGTTTGTACTGCTTCTGATTTTTCCGTAAAAGGGGTGTGGGGGGGTATGTAGAGACTTTATTAGAAGCAGCCCCTGCTGGTTCAGAGCAGGGCTCATCTGCTCTCTCTCAAGCTCTCGCTCCTCTCTTCTGGGACTCATCCTGATGGAGAGAAGTTTTGTTCCTAGGCTTTTTTTTTTTTTTGAAAGGACACCAAAACCCCCACTCCCCTAAAATCCCTGACTGAACACGGCTCTCTCGCATTTCTCGGGGTCTCAGGAGGCCCCTCAGTGTTGCCCCCCAAATGTTTTCCATCAAGGAACCGGCACGCTAATTTACAGTGTGGTGAGAAAAAACTGGCGGCTCAGCAATTCGCTCTCTCCTGCCCCCCCTACTCCTCTCGCCGACCGCCACCTCTCCCTCCCTCCGTTCTCTCTCTTTTCTCCTCCTCTTTCCTGACACAGCAGTACTGTGCCAGTGTGTGACATCACGGTGCTCATCTCCCGAAAACGTCAAAACATTCCCAGCACTGAATAGAGGAACAGGAGAATGGCTTCCATATGGGGTACACACAACCCCCCTCTTGCTATTGCACCTCTCCCTCCTTTTTCCACAGGGGCGCAGAGGTTGATGGGCACATTAGGAAGAAGAAGTAGAAGAAGAAGGAACGAGAGAATTGGCAGTTTATCTTTCTTAGTGAAATTTGAAATGCGGCTTTCATCTTTCTTTCTGGCACGGGACGCTCGCCCACAGCCGAGTCTGCTCTCCCAAATCTATCATTTTATCATCTCCCTGTAGACAGGAAAGACTGCTCATCAGGTCTCTTTCTCTCCTGCTCGGTGATTGAGGAAATGGTAACTGGATCTCGGTGTTGGGCCGCTCTCCTTCCAGCCGCCACAGGTTTGGCTTGGCTGCGGGCCAGCCAGCTGCCTGACACTCCATAGCATGGGAACATCCTGCCTCCCTGGCCCGGCTGCAGCACCAGCTCCCTCTGAGGCACCATACACACACACACACACACACACACACACACACACACATACATACACACAAATCACTTATTTATTTGTGTCTACATCAATGGAATAAATACATAAACAGTACCGAAAAGATACATTTTTCAAGAAGCGGTGTTTCCATATGGGCTTAATTTGAGATCACATGCACACACAAGTTGTGCAGCAGAATGTGTGTGCGTGTGTGTTTGTGTGTGGTTGACTGTACTCCAGTAGAGTGGAGAGAATAGAGGTCTGCACAAAGAGATTAATGAATGTCTGCCCTTTGTTCTCTTTCAGCCTAGGGGGTTTATGGCCCTACAGTTCCCCTTAAATCTCTCTTTCTCCCTCTCACACACACACGCACGCACACTCTGCTTCTTTATATCACAAACACAAGCCCAGGGGTCCTTCTTTTTCTTCCAGCTTTGATGTATTGGTCCTCAGTCTGAGTGAAAGGCGGCCCACAGATGGAAAAGTGTACATTCTGTGTGTGTGTGTGTTTGTATGTTTGCATGGTACATCCGTGCGTATTGCATAGCGTGAGTGTACGTGTGTGTGTGTGTGTGTATTTGCATGCGGTGTGTGCAAGGAGCTCAAGAAAGAGAAGCCCCCTTCAAAGCGTCTCCGAGATGCCATGGAAGTGAAGCCTTTGTTTGGCTGTCTTGTTATTTTTCCCATTAATCATAGTTAATGTCCGTCTAATCCTTCCCGCGCTACCCTGATTGCTGGCCAGGGGGTCATCATCAACAGACAGGCAGAATAACACAAGGAGGAGAAGAAGGAGAAGAAAGACAAGGGGGCACTTGCCTGCTCTTCAACTCCGACCCCGTAGCCATTGTTCTGCTAATTGATCATCGCTGATTGAGTTTAAATATTTCAAGCGTCAGATGCCGCCGTCCTGATCAAAGAAAAAACACCCTCAATTAATCTGCAGGCGTGCTCAACGGATTAACACATTCCTGGCCCGCTGTCTGCAAACAATGTAAAGAAAGGAGAAAAAAAAAAGACGTGTGGAGTAGGGAGGAGAGGGAGGAGCTGGTGGTGGTGAGGTGGTGGGGGGGGTTTGGAGCAGCAGGTGACCCAAGGGAATCGGAGGAAAAGGCAGCTCCAGCAATCAAGAGGGCTTAGCCTGATTTTCTTCCCTCAATGAACTCCTTGTCCTAAAGTGTGCATGTGTGCGTGTGTGTGAGTGTGTGTGTATGAAGGATGGTGGAAATACAGAATTTTAAACATCAATATTGTTCCATTGGATTTCAACATGGAAATTGTGTAAGTCCCATACATGATGATTTTTCCCAGGATGTACAGCAGAGCTCGAGCCAGGTGGGTGTGCCAAAGCAGAGTCCCCAGGCAGGAACATGAAGGCCTTTTAATTTAGTGCTTAATCAGGTAGAAAAATAAAAGGGGGGCTTTAGTGTGTGTACACCTGCTTGGCTGCTGTTCCTGTGTGTGTGTTTGTGTATAATATGTTTTTGTGTGTTGACTTTGGTTTTTAATAACATATATATATAGCATGTGTGCAAAAGTTCAACTGAATATTTAGTTCCAGTTAGTTCAGTTTCATTCCTTCTTTCTTCCCCCTCTTCAACAAGTGCACACAGTGTTGGTAATGACTGGTTATACAATAAAAATCTCGGTTAAAAGTTTATCCAGCTTGGGTCAATATAACACCAGTACAATACTGAGTGAGCCCAGTTACCTATTAGCAATCTGTTATTTTGAAACACAAAAGCTATAGCTAAAAACAATCACAAATGTATTGTTTCTTGTGCAAAACAATGTGCATATATAACTCAAAAGATGATATTTTAGCTTAAAAATTATTATAAAAAGCTCTATTTTTGGTAAAAGCCCAATGATAAAACCTGGGTAAAAGCAACACCTTGTCTTAACTAGCTTTTTAACAAACCCAGTGTTCTGTTGGGGCTATATTTGACCCCAAGTGAATCAAAATGTAACTCAGCGGTTTTTAGTGTGTAATGTTTTGTCACTTTATAACGTTAAACATTTGGAAAGAGCCGTCATGCTGTTCAATTTTTATTCCACTTGGAAACTGGAAGCTAGCCTAGCTTGCTAGCAAAAAAGGAAAAAAGAAAAGCAAAAGCCCCTAAAAGCAACCCATTGTCTTGAGTAGGTTTTTGGGTAACTCAGTGTTCTGTTGGTGCTATATTTAACCTAAACTGAGGCAATATTTAACCCAGTGGTTTTTAGTGTGCAGTGTTCTGAGCCATCTGTCCCTTTATAACATTTAACATTTGGAAGGAGCCGTCATGCTGGTAAATTTTTATTCCACTCGGAAACTGGAAGCTAGCCTAGCCTGTTAGCATTAGCGCTGATTCCCACTAGACTCTCTTCTCCTTTATGTTGTTTCAACTTCTACTTAGTCACTGGCAGCTGCTGCACACTCAGTCTTATTCAGTTCATTCCACATTATAAAAGCTAGTTAGCATTAGTTGTCTCCTTCTCATGACTCCAGTTGTGGTGATGGCAGATAACCAGACAGTCAAAGGGAACAGATGTTGGTAGATTACCCTCTAACCTCCTGTAATCACAGATAGAGCTAAGCTAACAAATTCAAGCGATGCTATTTTTAGTGCCCCGACCACACAGATTGCACCAATAAAACTACAGATACCAAAACCCATGCTTCGAGAGAACACTAATGCAGGGGGCGCTAAATTTCAGCCAAATATGCTACAAGTCAAAATAAACACCAATGTACTAATTTCAAAGCAAACATTATTTTAATTTCAGGGTGAGTTGAACTTGTGCAACTATGTAATCATACTGAAAGAGGAAGGAGAAGAGATTGTGAATGAAAGGCTCTCTGTTTGTATTTTCTCTCTCTCTTTGTGGTGTATTTATTCATCAACATTTACTGTAAAGGAGGAGGAAGAGGACTAAGAGGAGGTTAATGGGTTTGATTTCACTACTAGACTGAAAGACTCACCCCAACGTCTGCAAGGGTTTGTTTTGGATCTGGCTCTCAGAAATGTTTGGCAATGGCTGTCTGCAACTCTGACTCATTAGATCAGGAACAGAACAAGAGCCACTTTAAATCACAGAGTGCAATAAAAATTAAGAATTTTCATGTTGTTACACCGATGATGACATATTGGCAAATAGCTCGTCACAGTAGGATACACAGAGTGCTGGCGCGTTGCATGAGAAACAGGATATCACGTACAATAAACAACACTAGGTCAAAACCCAGTGTGGTTGAAAGGCTAGAGGGCTTTTCAAGGTGCAGTGTGTAGGATCTAGCGGAATGGACTTGGCAGAAATGGAATATAACATTAATAAGTATGTTTTAATTAGTGTATAATCACCTGAAAATATGAATTGTGGCGGGTTTTTTTTAGAATGAGCCCTTTTTATCTTCATAGGGAGCAGGTCCTCTTCCACAAAAGCCACTATGCTGCACCACCATGTTTCTACAGTAGCCCAAAACAGATAAAAACTGACTCTAGAGAGAGTTTTTTGTGTTTTACATAAGTTTTTCCACTACCATAACTTTTCCAAATCTTACACACTGGTCCTTTAAATTGTACTGGTTACTATCAGACATGTAGCATTTTTAACATACTTGTTTTATATAATATTTATATTTATTTGTATAGCACTTTACTCAAGGCGCTATACACATGAGACAAACTTTAACAATACTATAGACTGTATGGTGCTCTTGTTTTTTTATGTTTTATATATTACTTCACCTACCTACAACCCAAGCAATAGTTTTGATGCAGTAACTATGAAGTTAATCATTAATGTTGAGTGTAAATGAGTTTCATGTGTGTTGGCAACGGCGAACAAATCCACTCTTCTCACGTAAATGTCATACGACTGTCTCCATTGGTAGGTAATCGTGGCACTATACTCGCCTAAAAAAATATTAAAACTTAACAAACTGACATATTAACAGCCTGACAGCGAAAATTACGACAGCTTAATCTCTGCAATTACTGCTTGCTGCTGGTTGGTGCGAAATCCATTCTGGGATACGTACTTTTGGCGGCCAAATGGTCCAACTTCATCTCTAAGTCAGTGAGTCACTCAATCAGTCAGTGACAGACTTTCGCGTGTGTCGGACTGGTCCAGCTGTCACGGTCCAGCCAAAAATATTGAAGGACGATTGCAAAATTAATTCAACTGTAAATACTCGCCAACAATTAAAGTTGGATAAGGAATAAAGAACTTAATAGTTTTCCAGTTTAAACTGCTATCCCTTACTGCCTGAAGGTGCTGCCAGACTGCCAAAAGCCGCTTTAACGATGAATATCATAAAGTTGTTGTGAGATTTGACATCTTTACGGTCTGTATCTCTGATATAATGAGACCTAATTATGGTTTAAGTATATCAATACTGTCATGGTATTGACTTCATTTCCAACTCGGATTGTGCTAAAAATACATGTTGCTCAATAGTGTTTGGATTGAAAGTGTCCAAATGCTCTTACAACAGCATCCAAGACTGGTTTTGTAACGTATCTCCCCTGATTGCATTTACTGAAATTGGCAGTGCTGTTCCAACTAGTTCTCATGTTGAGATCATCCAAAGCTTTGACTATAAACAGCTTGACTGCTGGCGAGAAGGTAGGCTGATATAATGACATTAAATGGCAACATTTTGCTATGAAAACCTCAGTGCCATTTGGATTGGTATTTCAAAAGAAAAGACAGAAAAATGCATTTTTAAAGTTAAAGTAGTTCAGGAGACCCATTCACAACCACATGGTTTTCAACATGCACAATCCAACTGGTCAATTGCTAATATACAATAGCAACGTGAAGACAGTTTCACAAGACTTTGAATCATTCTGTAGCTTCCCAGTAGTGTTCCATATGTATTCAAATTCGAAAAAAGACCATATGTTTTAACACTTAAATGTCATTTTCCAAACTATTTTAAAAGCTTTCCACGTGACCTGACCTGGTTTCTATATGATGGCGTTGATGCGATATAAACTCCCCTAGCGTATCTAACCAGTAGCCACAGAGCGCTACTGAGTACTCACTATTGCTACTGCTCTGCTAACGTGCTAACATATGCACAGACGGAGCACTCACTGTTTCTGCTGCTCCAAGTTTCTTCCTGCCAGTAAACAACTATGGATCAGATTCTTTGTAGTTGGAGTCATCCTCTAAGCATGTCAAACCCATTTTGATGCATTCATTCAGTCCTTAAAATGAGCCTATGTAACGTTTGCTGAGCAGTGGCCAAAAATGCAAACTATTGGATGATGGTAAAAGCTACAATGTGGCCTAATAAAAGCACAAGTGTCATTAAAGTACCTCATGACATTGTAATATCTATGTTACGTTAGTGAAAATTAGACACCACAAACTACTAATCATACCACACCAAGTGAGGAAGTTTTGCTTCTTTTTACTTCTCTCTTTTATATTAGCTCTGGTGCATACTGGAAGCCATGATACAGTATGCAGACAGATGTAATGTGCTCTCTTTTCCTTATCCAAGAAGAACTCTGTCTGCAGCTTTCTGAATGAACTGCAACTCACCCACAGGGTTGTGGTCCAAAGTGAGAGAGGGGCCAAAATACTTTCGCTTCTCTTTATCACTCAAACAGTAATGATTACACCCACAATAAATCTAACTCATGAGTTGGCTACACCCAACCAAATGTTATTTTGTTTTTTTTTTTGAGGTGGCAAACATGAACAAACACTCACCCACCTTTGCTCCAGACACAACTCACTTTCATATAAAATGTAACCTATTAACATACTTTCCCCCTCGTTTTACACTGAGCTTTAAGACCACATTAATTTGGTATCTTTGTAAACTCTGGATTATTCCCTGGAATTGAAATAAAGCTGCTGTTTTTGAACAAAGCTTGGCTTGCACGGCCTGCAATTTGTAATGACTGTCCCATTGGTGAGTCAGTGGAGAATTGGAGGTGTGTTCCCTCTTAAATCATGCTGAGCTGCAGTTCAGTTCGGGTCTGGTCAGTTAAGACTTTATTTCCACTGAAAGCATTTAATTTCTTCCCAGGAAAGCTTTTATTTTAGCTGCCCTGAACACAAATCATGATGACGATGGTAGGTTATGAAACAGGAGAGCAGGGATGTTTTGCATAAGAGAGAGTAATGAGGAGAGAAAAAAAGAAGGAGGAGAGAATCAGAAGAAGAGGCCGAGGCTTCATGGATGAGGGAGACAAATGAGACAGAGAGATATTTGGCTGTACCAACCTGCATGATGATTTAGTCCAAACCACCATTATCATCACGCAGATATCTCTCCCATCTCTGCTTGCATCTCCTCCTCAGCCAACACACACACACACACACACACACCAATGCACGTACACACACACACACACACACTCCTCACCAGTGGAAATTCCCTCATCATGACTCTATGATAATAATTGTTATGTCCAACATTTCCATAGCAATGTTAACAAACATCATCCCCAGACAGCAGAACAGCCAAACTATAAGAAAGATAAAACATCCAAACGTTTGGCAGTGATGCTATCAAAGTACACTCAGCCTTTGACCGCCTACACTTGCTGCTCCGAAGCTTAAATTAATCCTCAGACAAGGGATTTGACTGTTTCGCTTCGGTGGCTCTGGTGTTGGTGATGAGGTGCTGAAGGCCCTCTGGTTGTTCCTATAGAGGTTTCTATATAAGTCCGACATTAAAACAGCATTACAGCCACATCTGGTCTGCCGTTAGCTCGTCTCAAGGGAGGATCTGGCTCAATTGGAAATGGTTGAGTGTGTTTTTGAACAGTATGTGAGAACCTGGGGAGCGATGTAACGTTCTGATCGATGCATATCCCGGTAATCTGTTATACCACACCTTTTCCTGTGTCTGTAGGGGGGAGGATTATTGCCTGATCTGCTTGGTGTGTGAATGTTTATGTGTGTATGTGTAACAAGGCCATAGGTCAAGTTACAGGTCGGTGACATTTTCTGTGCGATTAAGAGCATAATCACAGTCACGAGGGAACCTGTTACAGTGTGTCTAGACTAGAAGGCCACAGGTTGCTCATTGTTACAGCTGTCCAGAGTTTAATAGTTGAACTTACTCATTATTTTTTAAGAGCAGCTTGCATTATAAATAATAGAGCGGGGGGGGTACATTACTACATTACAGTTATCACGATCAGTGCCGTTTATTTTGACGAAAATCCACATCTGCATTTTTGATCTGTTGAAAATAGCTCTGTGAGGGGCAAGACATCATCAAGCATGGTATGTGTTTACAGCAAGTGTGTATGAGGAGAACTGCATGCTGTGTTACAAAATGATATCCCAATCTGGTTCAGTCACCAACAACATAATCTTGCTGCCCTCCAAAATAGACTATTTAAGCATTTTATGATCAGCCA
Source organism: Scomber japonicus (assembly GCF_027409825.1). Lineage (NCBI taxonomy): Eukaryota > Metazoa > Chordata > Actinopteri > Scombriformes > Scombridae > Scomber > Scomber japonicus. The sequence goes on along the minus strand of NC_070591.1, from coordinate 27,813,925 downwards.
CTTCAGTAATTAAGGATTAGTTAATTGTAACCACTCAAAAGTACCTGATAAGGTTGTCACCAGAAATTACACCAAGGTCATTTTTACATCTTTTGACCAATTATGTTATTTTGTGAAGACAGACTCAAGAACAATATACTGATAGAGGTCAGGTAATGACTTGCATTGCCCTATGGACAGCAACTGGCAACCAACTGTCAATCATTCAGTCCACCAGAATATCTGAACTGTTGGACTATTGTCACCACAAGGTTTCATTGAAATGTTTTGACAACCACTGGACTGATTGCAATGAAATTTAGGTACAGAACGGAGCAATTTGGTAGCTGAGTGCTTACCGTGCATGTAGCGTTAGCGCAATGTCCCTGGTACGACTCCAGCAAAGGACCTTTGTTGCATGCTTTGTTCTCTCCCTGTGTCCTGTTGGCCTCTATGCCAGTTACTTTCAACTAAAGGCAAAAAAATGCCCAAAAGATAATACTGAACAGATGTCCGTGCCTTGCAGTATGAATTGTAACTTCCTCTCGACTGAACTTTTTCTGTATTGCTATTAGCAAACTAATTTAGCATGCTAACATGTTAAAATAAGATAACAACAGTAAACATTATACCTGCTAAACATCTGTTAACAATGTCATTGTGAACATGTTTGTCTGTCTTGGTAATTCATATTGGCTCTGTGACTCAAATTGAGATAATTTGAAGAACCATTCCTGTATGTCCCCATTGTTTTACAGGAGTTTCCTTTGATTATGTGTGGTAACAACATGTCCCCACACATAATCATCAATGTGTTACTTGACTGGTAATTTCGTCTATGGCCACTACACCAAAATTGCTGGTGCTGTTTAGTTTAGGGCTTAGTTTAGACTGCTCTGCTGGTTGGGTAAACTGACTAAGCCACACTGGCCATGTTTATTGAAATGATGTCTTCTAATGTACATGTCTCTTTTATATAGCATGTCTATAATAGTTTTTAAGACAACAGTTTAATTCTGTAGCACAGTTATAGCAGACATATTAGACTGTGGCTGCTCCAAATTCATCACTGGTTTATAGTCTTTTCAGTGCATATGTTGTTAAAATATAAAGACAAACCTTAGGATTTAGCAATGTTAACAGCAATTTAACATATATACTGATGCTGACAAATGCACCTTTAACTGCTTTCTCAGACTTCAACACATGGATTTATGACCATGTATATGTATCTCCATGTATACCATCTTTATAACCATATGAATTAAATGCTAGAGATGTATTCACTGCAATAAACCAGACCTCAAGAAAGCCATTGATTTTCAATGACAAGCAAAACTTTGGCTGACTGATCTTAACCACGGTCACCTTGTTTTTTTTCATTTGGTGGCTTTGAGAGCTCGGCTGTAGCTGAACTTTGGATCAGCATCTCCCATCAGCAGCCAAGATTAGAATAACTATATGTCCCGCCTGTTATTGCAACAACGCTACAAATAGCAGAGAGTAAGCTCAGTTTGTTCACTGAAACATGACACAGAGATCTAACTGATATATCTAGGTTGAGCAATAAAGCTGACAAATGAAGGGGTGAGGATAAACAGACATATAGCTCTATACACATTCATAGATGGAGGCGCACACACTCGCTCAGAAAACACACTCATCGCTGCATTCCACCAGCATGAAAAGTGCTTTCATGTTTACAGCAGAACAAACAGAGGAGGGCTTCACCTCCTGTGTTTATCTGTAATACGCTTGTTTCCATGACCGCCTTTCCCTCCTAGCAGTAAGAAACAAAACATTTGCTCTGATGGATTAGATCCTGACAAGAAGCAAGCATAAAAGAACAACTGATACATGTTTGTTGTCATTAGTAATGGTCATTGGCATTTATACTCAAGATCACACAGTTGTGTCATGGGATCAAATGTGTAGTCAGACATTAGGAACTAGTCAATAATTTTGTCCAGTAGGAGGATCATTTGTATTCATTATAACTTTGTCTTATTTTAAAGCTGAACTAATCAATATTTTTGTCCTCTGGTTTAAAAAAAGTATGAATTTATTTCATCTAAATTCCTGAAAATCACATGGATGGTTCCATACTACATTCTTTACAAGTGATAATAATGGGTGGGTAATAATTTGTACTTTATGTTTTATAAACAGTAAAACCAGACCAGGTCAATTTGGACCCATGAGGGCAACGGGTATTCAAATATTTGAAATGGTTTCAAAGCTGTATCCTGACCAAACTTTGACATGTACCGGTTTGTGATAATCTATCGACAATTTAGTTCAAATAATTTATCATTTCTGCTTTTTTTAACTAAAAAATGAGCTGTAATCTCATTTAAATTAGGCATTTTGAACATAATTTAATAAAGTGCAAAGTTGGAATGAGGTTGGCTAAAAAGGTCTAACTCAGCATTGGGTGATGATTTACACTTTATGCTTTATTAACAGTCAAATTGACCTGGGAGGACAACAGGAAGGTTAACAATGAACCACCCTGAGCTCTATTACATCTTTTCAGCAACTTTTAGCTCAGCAACTTAAAAGTATAATTTATGTCTTGTTGCATTCATCAGTTTCCAGCTGTGGCTGGCAGCTGTTCTCAGCAATAAAGCTCTGATAAACACATTGTTACAGGGAAGGTAATGTACAAACAGCAGACCAACAGAGTTAGTGACTAGCTAGTGAACATAGTGGAACATTTAGCATTACCATATGGAGTTTGTGGAGACCAAAGCAGAGCTTAAAGGAGTGTGACTATTGTGATTGTAAGGTTGCCTAAACCCAACTCCAACTGAATGTTAATGTTGGTCCATGTCTGCTGGCTAAGACGTTAAACATATCAACTTTTAACAGCTTGTAGCGCGACCCAAAATGTCAAAACAATAAATAATGGAAGTTTAATAGTTTGGGCCATAATTCTCTCTCTTTAATAATAAAACTTTTACTGAGCAAATTAATTGGTTAGATCTTAGAATGTGGAAACATCGCTTTAGTATTGGAAATGGAAGATAAAACAGCAATAAAATAAATCTCAAATTATCCATCGTAAACATCACATCACAGTTTACAGACTCATTTACTGGTTCAACTTTGACCTTCCTTTCTTGTCCAAATGAAAGCTTGATTTGTTTACAGCAAGTCTGATTATTGTCTGACCTTTTATATTTCTTGCCTGATCAGATCAGACTGTTTTCTTAACCAAAAGAATAGACGGCCAAGACGACGAAGCGAAGACGCAAGTTCTAATTAACCAGAACTTTCCTTTTAATATAACTTGGCCAAGAAATTTGTCATGTAAGTATGACATGGTGGGGTTGTGGCTAAATGGGTGTTTTTTGTTTTTTTTCAGTGTCTTAACCAGCCAGAAAGATGAGGGAAAATGAATGAGTAATGCTGTCTTCTCACTCGTCATCTAGCATTGCTATGCCCCTTGAGCAAGGCAGGAAGCACTGCTCTGTGGCCAACAGCCTACTAGCAGCTCCCATGCCTGAAACAGATTGAATGTGAAACAGACTGTTGCTCCTGGAAAAGTGAAAGTATATACTCAATTCCCTTCCCTGGATGACTGTTAACTATAATATGTGTATATCCATGGCTTTGTAAGACAGTCCTGCATTCCTGCAAACCTCAGTGTCTTGTTGTATTGTCATAAACCAAATCTAGGTAATGTTATAAGTCCAAACTGGCAGCAGGGTCTGGGAAAGTACAGTCCTCTGCTCTGTATTGGTTTGTAGTCAGTGGATGTGGTTGGCGGATGGGGAGAGTGGGCAGAGTATGTACGTCTTTCTCTGTGTATGTGTATGCGGGTCTGTGCACGGTACTTGTGTGTCGAGGAGAGGGTCTAGCCAGCTTTCGCTTCGCTCCATTTGCCATCGAACCCCAGCTGAAATAAAGAACACATGGGAGCTGTTTTGAAGCTCCCTCAATGCCGGTTAAAAATCGAAATTTCCCCCGCGACTTCTTACTGTCTCCCTTCAACCCTCCGCCCATCCCTCATCCTACCCTTTGTGCTTGGAACTGTTCGCCCGGAACAGGCAACACCAATCGACCTCAAAATTTCCATTCGGAAAAGAGACGAAAAACCAAAATAAACAGATGAGGAGGGAAAAAAAAGAGAAGAAAGAAGTGAAACAACGTTTGCGTGCACTGCTGTGATGGGAGGGCAAATGCTGTGCCAACTGTGTTATGGTTGGCAAACCTTGAAGTGCCTGATCTACAGTTGAGGGAGGGGAGGCAAAGAAAAAAAAAAACAGGGCTGGAGCGACAGGCTGCCATACAGTGCGGTCGCCAGCCGCTGCATGTTTGAACCATGGGAGAAATTTCATGTGGTTGTAATTTTCATATTAAAGTAATGGGGGTCTATCAGTGTTTGAGATGTACAGATGCAGCCTATGCACCAGCTGCTGTGTGTGTGTGTGTGTGTTTATGAACACATTTACGGTGTCATTGCAGCTAGCATGTGTGCTGGGAGATATACTGTAATTTACTTGGTAATAGCACCTAATAATGGCACTTCAAAAATGCCACAATAAATGGTATGTTGGGTAGGGTGTGAAGAGGAAAAATAGTCCTTGAGTACCATTCTCCATTTCAACACTACAGGAAAGCACTTAAGAATATTTCATGACATATCAGCCTTAAACTGATGTATGAGTCTGTTGATCTGCATGTATGTTTTTATTTAAAAGATGTGGTTTCAGATGTGGTCCATTTATTGTCAACCAGTGCTGAAAAGCCTTTAAACTGAACTTGTTCTAATGCAGTTCATTTGAATTGTTATCAGATTCTACATTGCAGAACAGAGGTGGGCAAGGTCAATTATTTTTCAAGTCCAAAGTCAAGACAAACAAGTACCAAGATAAGTCCTTAAATACATTAAGTTGCCAAGTTCAACACTGAATCATCATGTTTTAAGTCGTTATGAAACAGTAGGAAACAACTTTACTGCTAGCAACAAAGCAAGGATGGATAGCGAACAATAGACATTGCCAATTGGTTTCTGATTTTAAAAGACAGCACCTTGTTGATGCCACAGGTTAGAGGAGAATGACCAGGTTGGTTTGAGTTGATAGAAAGACAAAAGTAACTCAACTAACCAGTCGTTACAGCTGAGGTACGCAGAAGAGCATGTCTGAATGTACAACACATCCAACCTTGAAGTAGATGGGCTGAAGACCAAACCGAGTGCCATTACTGAAAGCTAAGGACTGGAAACTGAGACTACAATTGGCATGGAATTATTAAAATTGGATGATAGAAGATTGGAAAAATGTCTTGGTCTTGATTTTGGCTGCAACATTCAGTTGGTAGGGTCAAACTTTTACTAAAACAACATGGCAAGCATGGATTCACCCTGCCTTGCATCAACAGTTCAAGCTGGTCATGGTGGTATAATGGTATGGAGATTATTTTTGGCACCTTAGTACCAATTGGGCATTGTTGAAATGCAACAGTATTAACCTGAGTATTGCTCCTGACCATGTCCATCCCTTTATGACCAGCGTGCACCCTTCATCTAATAGCTACTTCCAGCAGGATAATGCACCAGGTCACAAAGCTCAAATAATCTCAAACTGGTTTCTTGAACATGGCAAAGAGTTCTCTGTTTAAATGGTCTCCATAGTCACCAGATACCAATCCAGTAGAGCACCTTTGGGATGTGGTTGAACAGGAGATTGACATCATGGATAAGCAGCTGACACATCTGCAGCATGCATTGATGCTATCATATCATTATGGACCAAAATCTCTGAGGAATGTCTCCAGCACTTTGTTGAATCTATGCCATGAAGAATTAAGGCAGTCCTAAAGGCAAAAGGGGGTTCAAACTGTTACTAGCAAGGTGTACCCAAAAAAGTGGCTGATGAGTGTATAATTTACCAAATGTAGAGCTAGTGACATGGCTTACAGCAGCAAGAATGTATATAAATAAAGTACACCATGTTGCAAATAGTGGCTTACTTTGCAGAGTATAGGGACTACAGCAGTGGAGCTCCATTTTAGTTTTTAGTAATTAGCTGTCACATCACTGTCTGGGTGTCTTGGGTGGTTTAGCCCTTCATCAGCCATCAGCTGTGTTTTCCCAGAATGCCTTTCAGATTCCAATCATGGTCTGGCTGCATGTTTGCTGTTATGACAAAGGTGTTAAAGACAAGCCCTCTCCCTCAGTGACCCTTCAAGGCCTGTTGATACAGTGAGTCTCATGTTCAGGCTTCCCATTTATCTATCACCACTGGGATTGAAATCTGGCCTTATTTGTATGTGTGTGTGCATGTGTGTTTGTGGAGGACTTAAGTCACTTTCAGGGACACAAACCAGATTTAAGTAAACCTGGGTGGGTGTGTGTGTGTGTGTGTGTGTGTGTGTGTGTGTGTGTGTGTGTGTGTGTGTGTGTGTGTGTGTGTGTGTGTGTGTATGTGTGCGTGTTCGATGGGTGGTCTAATGTTGGTTAGCGCTGAGACTCTTTATGTCTCTTTAGCAAAACAAGATGAGACTCTCCAGCTCCTCCAATACAAATCATCATATATTCATCCTGGGGGACAAAAGCATTGTGACCTCTGCCCTTTTTGTTTCTGTTTTCCTACAACTTAATGGATTTGACTTGCGCCCCTTAAGTAAATAGCATCACTGTTGAGCATTGTGGTGTCTAAGCAGCTTTTTTGAGGGTAATGTAAATTATAGTTACAATTGTTCACTTGTTGCTTTTAGATCATTTACTAAAGGATGATGCCAGTATGCTTTTTTCTCTCATACTCTGTTCGTACTGTGACTATATTTGTGTGCAGGCAGAATGACCGAAGATATGTCGAAATCGACTCTGTAGACATTTAAAGTGATAAACTTAATCCATCAGTAATGAGAATAAGTCAACCGTATTTTTGCAAAGTTGCACAATGCTCATACTTCATGTTGATTCACACAAGTTAAAACGTGATATCAGGAGCCGTCTGATTTCCATTTGCAGCCTTTAAGCTATTAAGCATTTTGGCATGAACATACAGAGCTTAAATATACTTCAGTCTACTTGAGGAAAACAAGCTATCTGTAACTTGAATAGTGAAACTGCATGTTAAACCACTACTTGCTTTCACATTCGAATCTTGGATGAGGATCTGTGGACAATTTTATGACTGGAAACAAAAAGAAGAGTTTTGTTGATTAAACATGTTTAATTTTACATCCCAGGCACGCCGTCATATCTTTAAACAAAGAAAGCTGTGTGTGTGTACAGTGTTTGACTGCTGGAACACTGGTATTTGCTTTTGACCTGTGCCAATAAAAATTAGGCCTGATACAACTATCAGCTCCTTGAATGTACCAGCAACACAAACCGAGAGTCACTGATGCATCACATGTATGTGAGGGGGAAAGGAGCAGGGGGAAGGAGCGGGCAAGAGAACAAACCAAAGAAACAGCGTTCATGTTTCCGAGCTATACATCAGATTCCCTCTCATTACTCCAAACCTACTGTAGATATTTGCAGGGTTTTCACACGTCCTTCATAGAGCAATGTGGTTTTTGGTTGGGGGTTTCTCCCTCTTGGCCATCAATGCAAAAAGGGTCCCAGGCTTGAGTCAGACAGCAGGATTAGTGGTAATAGTACTTGCCAGGGAGATGGGTGGATGATGAAGAAGAGGAGTAGGAGGAGGGACAGGGATGGAAAGCTTGTAACCTAAAAGAAAAAAAAAAGTCCTTGAACTTGAAAAAAAACAGACGTCACTTTAGATTAATGACAATGCATTTTTAATTTGCTCTTGTGGGGTTTGAATAGCTTTCAGGGGACCTGGGGTCACGCAGCTCGCTGTACCTTTAAGGGCTATGTCAAACTTCATTTCTTGTAAAAACATGAAAATCCCTGTGGTTGTAGTTCAGAGGTTTACACAACAGACAGAGAAAGTAGAAGAAAGAAAGAAGAAGGAGGGATGGATGGATGGTTGGTTTGGAATGAGGGAGGGGAGGTTTGAGTTTGCCTGCTGGATGGGAGCCAAGGGAAGACTTGGCAGAAATCGGAGGATATCTGCGGTTGGAGGAAAGAGGAAAGGTCTGGATGCTTTTTAAACAGACAGAGAGAGAGAGCGAGTAGGCGCTGTTGACCTATATCCAGATCTTCAGACTTCAAACAGTGGTCTGAAAAGCAAAGCAGAGTTTTGTCTGCGACATCCCAGTAACTCCTTCATGTCCTTTACTCCGGTGTTTCATTCAATCGACTCTAATCCTGTTTGGTCTCGCTTGTCTGAAGCAAATCTTCTTGTTTGTTTGGTTCGGAGATGAAGTTTGACTTTTCGCTCCATCGGAGGCCTCTCCGTCTCCATCTGTGGTGGCTTTGAGTTTGGTGTTTGAAGAGATCCGAGTGAGTGAGTGTCACTCGATCACTTGATTCGCCGCACATGTCGTTATCTGAGAGGGGTATTTGTGTTTGTGGGTCTTGCGGTGATTGACGGTTGTGTCGTCTGAACTCATAACTTACAAGATTCAAATATTACTGAGCTCCACTGTGGTTCCAATACATTTTCCCAGTTGTTCAACCAATGTGGGGGAAGGTATTTTAACCCTAAAGCCTATGATACACTTGTTTATAACAGTCGTGTGCCCATGATAGTTATCCTGTCAATCTAGTGTTTCTTCATAGCGTTCAGAGGTTGTACACATCCTCACACAATGTGCACGATGCAATCAAAGGTGCCCTGTGGATTTTCCTTGTAAACCATCCACAATTATATTTATATTATGTATCATGATTCTGACCACAGCCATTCTGTGTTTCCTTGAGGCCAACAAATGAGTCTTTCCTCTCAAAACATTTGAAAAGCTTAAATCCTGCTTTGTTTATGTCCATGTTTGTTTGCAGTCTTCTTCTTCATCACCTTTGTTAGCGCACTGCCATATTTGTTGGCCCGGTACTGACACCGTTTGTCACTTAGCAGAATAGGGTGAAAGGAGCAGCAGGATGTGAATTGCGTCACCCATGTGTTCGCAACTAAATGGGGACCAGCTTGTAAAAACATTGCTCCATAGTGCTACACGTGGTCAAAAGATCCACATTGTACATTCAAGTAAATGAAGCAAAGTCTGAAAATGAAACTACTGTATATCCAGTTGCAGTTTGTCTACACGTATGTCATGTAGGTAAAAAGCAATTATAACTCTAGTCTATGTTTGTTTCAACTATCTAGGATGTCCACATAATATTTTTCTTGACTTCTATGAACCCAGCTGTTTGAATCTGTTGTTTTTGACAACAGAAAGAGGACAAATTGCCATTTCCTCATACAAAAAACCTCTGGAGTCTGTCTCTAGGAGTGTTTGACACTGAGCTGATTCTCCCCTCCCTGCCTTTTGTCTGTGAACGTCTCCTCTGTGAAATCTGACCACGGGGACAATCATCATTCCTCAGCTATTAGCACCAAATCTTTGGCCGGCTCTGAATGTGAGGAGATGTTGTGTTGTCAGCTGGGGGGCTCCGGTTTCTCCCCACATGAGTGGAGAAAAGGGTCAGTGACGCCTGTCAACGACCCCCAACGGCCCCTAGTTTCCTGTCCAGGGACCACTCAATGGCCTCCATTACGTGTCATTGAAGAACCAAAATGGCCTCTGCTCTAGATTTCCACCCCGGAGTCGTTATCGTGATAGTTGCTCGGCTGAAACTCAAGAGTTTTCATAATGAATGCCCACTGGAAGCAAAAGCAAGTAGTTGAAGATATAGCTAAGATACACATACACTGATATAGGTAATTTACTATGAAAGGCAGTAAGGTTCTTTGTCCAATCTCAGAGATTGGAAATCTTTTCATGGGTCTAATTTTTCCATGCAGATGTCAGAGATAGACAGCTGTAACTTGAGAAGGAGCAAGGAAACTTAGCTAGCGGGGACACTGGAGAAAGTTTGGAAAATAATCATTGAGTTTGTTCACTAAAAGTCCCTGTTTAAATAAAAATAAGCATGTGAAAGTCCAAGGAAGTGGCTATATGAGGAGACAGCTAAATGTTTAACAGTTTAACAGTGAGAAACCACATTAGTTTGTATTTTGTTCTGTGAAGTTTAAGTGCTCTGTCTACAGGATCTTTAGTTCTGCATGGCACTGATAGGTGCTGTAAATGTCAGAGTGATTTTCATCTGAGCTGAGACAAATTCCTCCTGCCTGACTCGGTGGGAATTAAAAGGAACTTGAACTTGAAATAGTCTCATTGCTTGAAAGCTTAAAACCCGCACAGAAATGAATAGTTGGACCTGTGGTGTGATTTTCTTTGCCTCTGAAAATCATCCAAGAAGGCCGTTAGGTGAACCAGCAGTAAAAACTTTCCACGAGTAATGTCTCGCTGTCTCCTCACCTCGCTCTTTTCTCTCTAGCCTCCTGGTTCTCGAGTCAGTGGGTCAATATTTGCCTTTAACTTTTGACCTGTGTGTTTACCCACGTTTTTACTCAATTACTGCCATCACTGCAGTCGAGCTCAGAGAGACCATTAAGCTGTGTCACAAAGTCAGAGAAAGCAAAGAGTAAACGAGCTGTGTGTGTGTGTGTTTTTAATGACATTTCCTGATATGTGGTGATTTATAGGCTAATACTTGTATGGAAAAGATGTCGGGGAGATTAACACATTTTTTCTGGAGCCACAGTGTAGTTTCCTAACACTTATTTACTGGATCTTTATATGTTGCTGTAGCTTTTAGCAACTGAGTAGTTATTGTAGTAGTAGTATTACAATGCGTGGTACTTGTATATGGATCAATTCATCTTAGTATTGCAAAAAACATGGCTACACTTGACATTGTGGTACACCGAATTTTGTGTAGTTATGGAAACAAATCATGACCTAACTAGCCATTAGCTGTATTTGGTTTCAAGGAGCTAATTATGGCTTCTCATTTAAAAGTAATTACTAGCTTAAACTCACTACTCCTCACTGTAGTATACTTTGCTAAACTTAAGGGTATACAAAAAATGATTGACAATAGTAGTCATGAAGTATAATTAGGCATTCTTAACTACTTCCTGAGATAAAAAATAGCAACTAATATTACAAGCTAACCTGAACTTAAATACATAAGGGACGATTAGAAACTGGACACAGGTGAGTAAAACAAGACACAGGTGAAACACATGAAGTAATCAACCAAGGCGGGAAAACACAGGATGTAAAGATACAAAAAGACTAGGAGAAAATATTTCAAAATAAAATGAGTCCAAACACAAACATAGAAAGTCCTGATCGGATATGACAAACTCATTAGATTCACAGTTATAGGAACAAATCATTGTGTCTGTTCCAAAGTAACTTCATTATCTACTTGTAACTTCATTAGTAACTGCACAAGTAACTTCATTATCTAATAGTCCTCAGTTTAGAGTTTTAGGAATTACATGTTAGTGACTCATTGATTTTCAGTTTGTTCATCACTGTGCTATTCAAATAGATCTGCTTTGATGCTCATTGATGGCTGTGGTTTTGTAGGTTGGGGTCAAGAATGGGCATGTTGCCACCATTCATAGTTAGGTAGCTACATTCATGACAAGTAGCAACAGGTAAATGGCCACAAAAATAGTGTCCAACAAAATAAGCCCCCTCCCAAAGAGGAAATGGCGATCTGCTCCTTACTCCTTATTAGTTGAGATGTCAATTGATGTTTAAGTGTTTTTTTCTAAGGCTTTTTCTATGGCCATGAAGTCTGTCCATGTAATCAATACAACTACACCTGATGTCACAGCTACAACTAACTGCATCTACTCCCACTGCAGCAGCACCCAACATAGGGTCCAGTCCTTTGGGGTAAAAACAGTGATAATAGAAACTCTAGGTATCATTGGGTGAAGTTGCATGAAAGTTTAAAGAAAATCCATGTGGCTGGTGGGTCGCATGGCAAAACATACACTGAAAGTTTAAATATTCAGTGACATCAAAGTTTTATGTCCTAACTTATTTCATTCATTACAGCCAGATGGTGACAATTACCAAAATTATATGACATGGACTCATCCTGCTTATTAACAAAACTACACAACCACAGCATTAACAACTAGCACTTACACTGCCTTAACTGTTATTACTGCTTTTACAAATACTGCCACTACCACATATCACATGTCTGTGTTCATACAGTCTGCTGTTAATAATCCAGACTGCTGTGACCTGCTTTAAATACATCCCCAGACTAATAAGCTCATTACTGCTCCCCTGTAAGATCAGTGGGTCAGGAGTGCTGCACACACACTCACAGACACACAACAGTCACACACTGTAATAATAATGTCCAAAAACACATATAGTACATAGAATATACACAAATGCATTGAAGGGGTGCATCCCCATGCAGTCTACATGCTTTGGCAACAAGATCCCTCTTGCTTGTATGCCTCACATGCAGCCATGAATGCAAGCAGAAGAGAACAGCAGGCATGCATGTACACACACACACACACACACATACACACACACACACACACACACACACACTTCCTACTACCCATCCATCTGTACATCCATTCATCCTCAGCTTTACAGTCACTCACGTCGTAGCTGAAACTGTTTGTGTAAAATTAGAAGTGAAACCACATCCTCTCTGATTGAATCTGTGGACCTGCTGGTTCTGCTGGGTGGCTGTGCAAACAAACTGAATGGGTGCATTACAGCTTGGCTCGTCTGTGGCGTCACAACACACACACACACACACACACACACACACACACACACACACACACACACAGGAACACTTGCTTGCATCCGCCTAAAACACACACACACACCTAAAGTCATTTAGAAGTTGCATTCATTGGAATGAAACCCTACTCCTTTATCTCTAATCTTTATCTATATCTAGAGCTACTCAGCAGCACACTCGCACACACACCAACACACACACACACACACACACACACACACACACACACACACACACACACACACACGCACACACACACACACAGAGAGAGATAGAAACAAAGAATTATAAAGCAAAGCTCAAATAGTAGTAGTAGTAGTAGTTGTAGTAGTAGTAATGTGAGGTGGTTATAGACTTGGAAATTCTCATACAAAGAAGGTTGGGGAAATAGTTGGCATGCAGTTTTCACCCCATTTCCTGCCAACAGTCAGTATTGGTTTCTTTTAACCATGAGCACAATTGTTCCTCAGACTTAACCAGTTTTTTTGCCCTTAAACTCAAATAAACCATAGTGGTGGCAGATGAGAAAACAATGATATCAATCATTTTAAGTACTTTGTAACTTTTTCAAATGTCTACTTAATAGTTTTCGACAGGTTCCTCTGATGATAGCCCAGATAGCTCCAGATCCGGGTTGTTAGCATCCTCCCTATTTCGTTTCTTCGTCAGACAGTCTTCTCCGCTGATGTCAGAGCTCTGAGGTTTCTCCTCACTGCCCAGCCCAGCAGGGTGACCATCATCGGGGATGAACTGGCGATGCTGATGGACTTACTGGCGATGCTGATGGACTTCTCCTCATTCAGGAATGTCTACCAAGCCGCAGCCCAACTATTATCCCAAATGGGAGTCCAAGCAGCATTTAACACAGCAAGGCGAACAACCACTATGACAAACAACTTCCTCTATATTCACACCAGCACATAGACAATACACAGTATTTGAACACACATACACCTACTGTGGGCTGTTTTTGAAGGGGCCCATGGGGTGACTCATTGTTATAAATAGATGCTGAAGAATATGGCTTGGTATTATTCTCTCAGAAGCATCCACCTTGTTACTAAGTCAACAAAGCTCACCCTCACAATGATCTGATCTGGCATCTTCTCCTCAGAACATTTAGAGTATTCTGTGCAGGATCAAAATCAGACTAAATGGAAAATCTGAACTTCTGTGTCCAGTATCCTCAAGATCAAGTTATGAAAACTGATTTTATAACTTTTGGTGACCTTTCTCCAGCAGAAGTAGGTCACCATATTGTATTGGTAAAGGTATTGGTATCTTCTTTGTATTAGTAAAGGTACTGGTACCTTCTTTGTACTGGTAATGGTTTTGATATTTTCTTTGTACTGGTAAGGGTATTGGTAAGTTCTTTGTACTGGTAAAGGTTTTGATACTTTCTTTGTATTGTTAAAGGTATTGGTACCTTCTTTGTATTGGTAAAGGTATTGGTATCTTATTTGTACTGGTAAAGGTATTGGTATGTTCTTTGTACTGATAAAGGTATTGGTATGTTCTTTGTACTGATAAAGGTATTGGTATGTTCTTTGTACTGATAAAGGTATTGGTATGTTCTTTGTACTGATAAAGGTATTGGTATGTTCTTTCTATTGGTAAAGGTTCTCGTGAAACATCCATAAGAAACCTTGTGAGATGGTGACAAGACAGACACTAGTTCTTTATCTTATCTTAACTTTATCTGTTATTTAAATGGTTTTTCAATTTTGATGTAAATATTCCAAATATATGTGTCACATGATGTCAGCATATGTCAGCATCATCACATGATGTCAGCATCTCCTGTACTCCTACCGGCTTGGATGAAAGCAGGGTTCATGTGTGTATTGTTGAGAGAGAGAGAGACACACTCACATGGATGCAAATAAAACTATTAAATCTCTCTCTCTCTCTCTCTCTCTCTCTCTCTCTCTCTCTCTCTCTCTCTCTCTCTCTCTCTCTCTCTCATTTCCATGAAGTCTGCTTTTTGAGGAATAGTGAGAAAAACAAAGATATTACATATAGTCAATGAAATAAGGAACATCAACTGTAACAAGTTCAAATCTGTACTTAGATTTCAAAGAGCTTAATGACCTCTCAAAATTAAAAATACCCTTAAGGAGAAGGAAAGAAATGAGGTGTCTGTCTGAGGTAAGTCAAGCTCACACAGGCTCACACATTCTTACAGTGTTTATTTTAGTGCACATTCCTGCTTACGCTGAGATACAATCTGTAATGGGTTTGTTGGCAAATGCGCAACATGGTGGGAGTGCCAGAAAGTAAATCAAGTGATCAGAATTTACAAAGTTGTGATCGACAGCTTCCCTGCCAGAACCTGCATGTGACGTCGTTGATCTGTTAAGGAAAAAAGAAGCGCAGTATCTGTTGGACCCAGATCGGTTTCAGACTTTTGATCTCTGGGTTTATTAAAACAGTACCAAGACATAACATGACTCTGCAGCCAGGAGCCATAAAACAGCCTTATCATGTGTGTGTTATTCCTCGCAGTGTTTGCTTGGCGGCCAAGTCTGGCTGTTTCACCGCTCTGATAGCTCTGATTTCTTCACTGACTCATTCAGTCGGCTTATATAACTGACTGATGAATGCCGCCTCCTGCTTTCTCTTCCCATCCGCCCCCTTCCTTCTCCTTCTTTCTTTCTTTCTTTCTCCTCCATTCTTTTCCTTTTTTTCCCAAATCAGGCCTCCACAGCTCCATGTTGCCTCACCACATCCATGTCTCCTCATCTTTCAGTCTATATTTACTCTGTTATTCTGTCTCTTATAATTAAACCAGCACTTACAGGTCATGTAGGAGCATAACCTTATTTTGGAAAGAGGAGAATCACATCTTCTGCGGTCGATAAAATTGCTCAGGCAGAAAGAAATTAGCAACACTTATGTATGGAAAGGCGATGATACAGAAAACGCAAGCCAAGCCCAGAGGATGAAATCACAAAATTGAGGCACAATGTAAGGCCATTAAACATCTCAGTGACAAAAAGCATTAGTATGAGCTAAATCTTTCCAGATGCTCCTAATCTATGATGCCCAAAGGATTTGGGGGGTCTAGAAGAAAGGCCAACAAACTGTCATTTGAAGGGAACAAATATAATTATATCTACTTTTTCTTTGTATGATTTTGACAATCAACCAGTGGTGGTTTTGTATCAAGAGAGAGGATGTTGGAAATGTTATGTTGAAAGCTATTTCATTTCTGAAACTCAAAACAGAATCCAATTGCACCGGCTTGGCCTCTCATAATGAAGAAGAATTCACAGAAATGTGGGAAACCTGAATGAAGCACATAGGGTTCATTCATCTCTGTTTTCACAAACCCACAGGCACACCATCCCATCCTTACCATGTCTGTCAGTGACATTTGATTTACATCATACTGCTACCTGCAAAGCCCGCCCAGAGCACCTCTGCTTCATTTGACATTATTTATTGGATAGTTATTGTGTGGCTTTGATCGTTATTTAAGTAAAATCTGATGTCTGCGAGTGGAAACATCCAGATTCAGCAGCATTGACGGAGCTTAAAGCTTCAAATAGCCTTGGCAGAAAACTTCCCTGCATCAGAAATTTCCCTTGGCAAGTCTGTTAACCAGTTTCCAAAAAAGTGTGCTATTGAGCCTGTTGACTATTTTTCAAGGCCAGGCATCTTCACATGCAGACACGCAGACGTCATGAGAGAAGATCACTATCCGTATCTCCTCTCACATAAATCCAGTAAAGTGTACAGAATTAAGCTTGTGTGGCGCCAGTTCGTCGCTGCCTTAGATAATACTACACCTAAATAAAAGACATGATGCCAGGGTTACACCTGCAGCACTGTGTATTTAAGAGTGACACATCCATGCCATTAAACCTCTATATAAATTGCTGGCATAATCACAATCCAATACCCTGATATAAAACATGAGGATATGATTGTTTATGGAATCTCTTTATGTTCTATCCTCAATTAGCTTTCTACACCCAGGCTGCCACTGTGACCTTTGACCTGGAAGCTGCTCCGTAATGGCTTTGGATGCCGCTGTGGGAAAGCGGCGACGGTGATAAAAGCGAGGAAGATGAGTCAGATGAGTCAGAGTGGGGTTTTGGAGAGGCAGCATATCTTGTTTGGACAGTGGTTTCCTGTTGTAGGAAAAGTGACGGGCAGGTTAACTGCTGCTGCCCTCAGCGATCAGCAGAGGGAGAGGAGAGGATGTTTGTCTCTTTATGTGCTTCTCTTTAGTGCTTCTCCAGCTCTGGCTATCTGGCTATCTGGCTTCATGTTGGTCTTTTCTGTCTCTATGGTCTTAGTTTGGTAGTTTTGGCCATTCCTAATAATAACATGGTGCTCCCAAAGCTTCCTGCAGAGGTCTTGGCATGCAGCAATAATGCTAAATAGAAGTCAGAAGGGTCAAGGAACACATGCGGTTAGACAATTAGCAGCTTTTGAGCAAAGTCCCGGGTTAACCTGACTCATTTGGAAGAGAGAACAAAGGACAATAGTAAAATTATTACCCAAACTGTCTGTCTGTTGTAAACATCTGTCATTGTTTATAGTCTGACCTCTGAGTTCAGCTTTGACCTACTGTACCTGCCACAGCTGTGCGTCCAGTTTATTATTATAGACATTTTGGATGTTCTCATTTTCAGTTTCACCTTCAAATTAAGTCCCAGTGTCCCAGTCACGCTTTCTAGCAATGTTGATGTCATTCTACATGTGTTCTACATGAGGTTAGAGGTTAGATTTTAAAATTGGAATTAAATGGAAATGAGTATGTTCTGAAAAAGAAATAAAAGAAAGAAAGAAAGGATATAGAGTGGGGCAAAACAAGTATTTAGTCAGCCACCAATTGTGCATGAGAGGCCTGTAATTTTCATCATAGGTATACCTCAACTATGAGACAAAATGAGAAAAAAAATAAAAATCCAGAAAATCACATTGTCTGATTTTTAAAGAATTTATTTGCAAATTATGGTGGAAAATAAGTATTTGGTCAATAACTAAAGTTCATCTCAATACTTTGTTATATACCTTTTGTTGGCAATGACATTTTCAACATTTTCTGTAAGTCTTCACAAGGTTTTCACACACTGTTGCTGGTATTTTGGCCCATTCCGCCATGCAGATCTCCTCTAGAGCAGTGATCTTTTGGGGCTGTCGCTGGGCAACACAGACTTTCAACTCCCTCCAAAGATTTTCTATGGGGTTGAGATCTGGAGACTGGCTAGGCCACTCCAGGACCTTGAAATGCTTCTTACGAAGCCACTCCTCCGTTGCCCGGGTGGTGTGTTTGGATCATTGTCATGCTGAAAGACCCAGCCACGTTTCATCTTCAATGCCCTTGCTGATGGAAGGAGGTCTTCACTCAAAATCTCACGATACATGGCCCCATTTATTCTTTCCTTTACACGGATCAGTCGTCCTGGTCCCTTTGCAGAAAAACAGCCCCAAAGCATGATGTTTCCACCCCCATGCTTCACAGTAGGTATGGTGTTCTTTGGATGCAACTCAGCATTCTTTCTCCTCCAAACACAACAAGTTGAGTTTTTACCAAAAAGTTCCATTTTGGTATCATCTGACCATATGACATCCTCCCAATCCTCTTCTGGATCATCCAAATGCTCTCTAGCAAACTTCAGACGGGCCTGGACATGTACTGGCTTAAGCAGGGGGACACGTCTGGCACTGCAGGATTTGAGTCCCTGGCGGCGTAGTGTGTTACTGATGGTAGCCTTTGTTACTTTGGTCCCAGCTCTCTGCAGGTCATTCACTAGGTCCCCCCGTGTGGTTCTGGGATTTTTGCTCACCGTACTTGTGATCATTTTGACCCCACGGGGTGAGGGCTTGTGTGGAGCCCCAGATCGAGGGAGATTATCAGTGGTCTTGTATGTCTTCCATTTTCTAATAATTGCTCCCACATTTGATTTCTTCACACCAAGCTGCTTACCTATTGCAGATTTAGGCTTCCCAGCCAGGTGCAGGTCTACAATTTTGTTTCTGGTGTCTTTTGACAGCTCTTTGGTCTTGGCCATAGTGGAGTTTGGAGTGTGACTGTTTGAGGTTGTGGACAGGTGTCTTTTATACTGATAACAAGTTCAAACAGATGCCATTATTACAGGTAACGAGTGGAGGACAGAGGAGCCTCTTAAAGAAGAAGTTACAGGTCTGTGAGAGCCAGAAATCTTGCTTGTTTGTAGGTGACCAAATACTTGTTTTACAGAGGAATTCACCAATTAATTCATTAAAAATCCTACAATGTGATTTCCTGGATTCTTTCCCCCCATTCTGTCTCTCATAGTTGAAGTGCACCTATGATGAAAAATGACAGGCCTCTCTCATCTTTTTAAGTGGGAGAACTTACACAATTGGTGGCCAACTAAATACTTTTTTGCCCCACTGTAGTTAAAAAAATTAATGCTGCATTGATATATATTTTCCAGAAGCAGATATGGTGAATGGTAAATGGACTGCACTTATAGAGTATAGCGCTTTTCTAGTCTTCCAACCACTCAAAGCAATTTTACACTACAAGTCACATTCACCCATTCACACACTGTTGGCGCAATTCAGGAGCAATTCAGGGTTCAGCAGCTTGGACACTTCGACATGTAGACTAGAGGAGCTGGGAATCAAACCACCAATGCTAATGAGCCACAGCCACCCCGAATGTATTCATAAGTAATTGATGAATGCAAGTCCAATATACACTCACCTTTTAGCTCTGTTTGGCTCTCCACCATCCCCTGAGAAAGAAAAAATCTGTCTGTTTAGTTGCTAAATACTAAATAGTTCCTAATGTTGTCTGTCAGTTTGCTCTCATAGGTTAATGACAGTTATAAGCGTGATCCAAAACTGTAAAGCTGAGAGCCAAAACATCACAACAATGAGCTGAAAGATGCTAAACGTTGCATAAAGCTGAGGGAGCTGAAGCATGATGATATTTCTCTGTGGGTTAATCACTATGACGACCCTTTTCACATTACATTTAGTTTTTTAATCCATTGTTGATATAAATTGATTGATTACTGCAGCTTTAACTTTTTAAAAAAGAGTCATAGATTCACATCTCATGTAGTATTTATAATAACCTTTTTTCTTCTCCACTACTCCCTCCCTCTCTCTCTCGCCGTCTCTCTCTGTCTCCCTCTCTGCAGGCCTGTGTGGTCACCTCAGCTCTCCTGTATCAGGCCTATACGTCACGGAAAGAAGACCCATCACGACACTTCACCTGCTGTTCCCAGCATTCCCTGCTTAGCTTCTGTAATCCTGGGGGCCGTGGACAATATAAACACACACACACAGTGGATTATAGTGTGTGTGTGCGTGTGTATGTGTGGAGATGAAACAGAAGATGACTATTCTGGGTGCACTGTAATCCATTTTCAAACAGACAGTGTATGTGTGTTCATGAAGGGCTCTCTCTCTCTCTCTCTCTCTCTCTCTCTCTTTCTCTCTCTCTCTCTCTCTCTCACACACACACACACAAACACACACACACACACAGGTACACCTATTCATCACTGATGACGGCCTGTGTGCATGGAGCTTACTCTAGATCCCCAGCCCTCTCTCTCACACACACTTGCACACATAACTGTACACGATGGGGCCACCCAAACTTTCTGTGTGCTCCTTTTACTTCTGACAGGATTTTTCTGTCTTTTTTTTCGTGGTTTCACAGACCATCTCTATTCAACTGCGATCGAATGCCTAAAAT
This sequence comes from Scomber japonicus, assembly GCF_027409825.1. NCBI lineage: Eukaryota > Metazoa > Chordata > Actinopteri > Scombriformes > Scombridae > Scomber > Scomber japonicus. The sequence goes on along the minus strand of NC_070591.1, from coordinate 27,793,562 downwards.
TGTGGAAAATTTAAAAGCTTCCACACACACACACATAGCCCACCCAAGGACAAATGTTAGCAGATTAATGAAACATGCAAATATCCAGTGGGTTCGCCCAGATCTGTCCCCCCTACTGAGTCTCTTTCACATGCATGAGGAACATTAATATGAACATTGAAGGGCCTGCTTTCTATGCACCATTTGAATGTTAATCCACAAGAGAGAAGCTATTGTTTTGCTATCGCAGTAGATGGAGTTTGGTGATAGTGTGTGTGTGTGTATGTCGGGGGGGGGGGGGGGGGTTACTGGTAAAAGAAACCTTGAAGCAGTTTGAACATGTTAATGAACTTGAGGTGTTTAGCACCGGACCTGAACAATAAAGTCCCCCTGAGCATGAAATGGGAGGATGGGTTTCCTGCTTGCCTTACATACACACACACACACACACACACACACACACACACACACACACACACGCACACACACACACACACACACACACACACACACTCCATCCTCCATCCTCCTCCTGGACCTCCTTAAGATGTCCTGACCCGGGGAGGTGGTTGTGGGGGAGGTATATGGGGGCTGGATGCAGTGTCCAGTCCTGCTTCTCGACCCGGCCCGACTCAACAACAACAGCTGAAATGGCTTGCAGATGTGGCTGTGCTCGGCTAATAAATTCTTTGTGAACTCAGCAGACATGGGGGGTTTGGGAGTTTTGGAAGGGGGGGTTGTAGAGCTGGCTGGACCTTAGGGGGCTGTTTAGATGTGCATATGTGTGTGTTTGTAAAAGTGTGCTCATGTGTCCGTGTAGTGCGCTCGCATATATGATCTCGTGCATGAACCAGTTTTATGTGTACATGTGTATCTTTAGTGTGTGTGTGTGCGTGCCTGTGTATATTTGTCCACTCCAGGTCTCAGTAAAACATCAGGCTCAGCGTGTAAATGTCTTTAGCTGCTGCTCCTGTTGATTTATAGAAATCTATCAAGTAGAATTGTAGAGGCAAAGTAAGGAAAACAGCAAACTGTGATACAACCCAGGATATATGTTGGTGCATTAAGTGTGTAGGTGGGCCAGTAGGTCTCTGCCTTAAAGCAAGTCTCTAAAAAGTTTAATTTTATTCGAAATAAAACACACTGTTGCTCAATTTCTCAGTCATGAGTTTTTATTTCCTGCTACAGACTTGAGTAGCTTAGGGTGTTAGCTAATGTTAGCAAACTTTAGATATGGGCCAGTAGGTATCTGCTGTAAAGCAAGTCTTTAAAAAGTTTAATTTAAAATTTTATAATAAATAAAATACACTGTTACTTAATTCCTTACAGCCAGGAGTGTTTTTTTCTCCTTCTACAGTAGGTCTCTGCCTTAGTTGCTTTACATTTAGCATGTCAACATATTGGCTAATGTTAGCAAACTTTAGATATGGGCCAATAGATAAAGTCTTTAAAAAGTTTAATTTTATAAGAAATACAATAAACTGTTGCTTCATTTATTACACTCAGGAGTTTTTTCCTGCTACAGACTTGAGTGGCTTATGGTGGCTAATGTTAGCTAATGTTAACAAACTTTAGATATACATGTGCTGTGTAGCTTACATTGTGACTGCTCTCTGTTAGCTCTAACTACATCTAGCATGTCAGCATGTTAGCTAAACATTTCAGTGGTTGGTGGAGAGTCCACCTCATTCCTGGAGACCTTTTCTCTATTCCCACTGGTCTGCAGTTGGTTTCTCTTGCCCACTCCAGTCGTTCAGTCCATCATCTAATGATTATTCTTTTTAAAGCGAGACTCAAAAGAATGATGGAAAAAGGAGCTATTGCTGTATAACTGCCATTTGCGGCTACAGTGACTGCTGTTCAGCACAATTTACACATTCTTGCTTCACAGATATACACTGGAATTCAGGAATATGGCTGAAGAATCGATGGAAATTCTCCTTTTTACTGTTTTACAATTAACACCTTACATGGTTCAAGAAACATCCCCACAAAACTTGAAATCTGAGAATATTAGAAAACCCTGTGCACATATTTAAAGACCCCTAAAACCCATTTTCTGAAACCATTTCTTGCTATGAGGAATTGGACTGAACTGGAACGTATTTTCTGCCAATGTTTGAAGAATTTTCACATGAATCATATCTGATTTTGCGTTTTCCTCACTTGTTACAGGTGGACAGGGCTCAGATTGATGCAGGTGATATCACGTGCTACTGTGTACCAATTAAATGTAAGGTCATGACAGTGTTGGGTTATTTGTTTATGTTACCTGGCAACTGCTCACATCCACACAATACTGATGATGGGAAGTATCTTTTTCCCCCAGATTTATACTTTGCTGCTTACTTGGTCATTTAAGTTACTTTAAATACAGTTGTAAAAGAGGAAAGCAGTTTGTAATTAGATCCAAAGTAAAATACTAATTTGATCCAATGAATTACCACCAAAACAAAGCCTGTGACACACAAATACATAACAAAAATCTTGAACTCAGTGCTCGCCGTTTGGTCTTTTTCCAAGGATATCCCGTGACTTACATATATTTTTTCCAAATCATGAGTTTCCCCACTTTAATGAACACTATTTGATTATACGTTGTATAATCTAATGATATGTACACGGCCGCGAGCTATCTGGGTCACATGTCTTGTTTTTACTGCACAAAAGCCACTTTCCCACTGAGGATTTAGACTGTCAGCACTCAGATTACAGCGCCGGTTCAACTTTTAACATTAGCTGCATGCACGCACACGCACCATACAAATCATACACCTTCACCTGAGTGTTACACTGACAGTGCACACACCCACTGCTCAAACAAGCTTAATGTGTACACACACACATACACACACACACATTCACAAACATACACTAGACCTCTTTGCACTCTCTCTTTGGAGTCTTTGGATGGAGGGAATGCTGTTTTTCTCTGAACGAAACCAAAATGCCAAAACCTTGTGCATGTGCCAAGACGCTGGTATGCCTGCTTTTACTCAGCAAACTCCCCCCATACTTTTACTCACAAATGCACACACACACACACACTCCTCAACAAAGATGTAATCAGCAGCTCTGGCGTTCATGCATCGCCTTCCCCCGCTTCCAATAACACACACACACAAATGCACATGGAGCTGCTATCTGTTTCTTTCCCTTCTTAGTCTCTCTCTCTCTCTCTCTCTCTCTCTCTCTCTCTCTCTCTCTCTCTTTCTCCCTTTGTGACAACTTATGTAAAGACTGTGTGTGTAAGTTTGTGTGCGTGCGTGTGTGTGTGTGTGTGTGTGTGTGTGTGTGTGTGTGTGTGTGTGTGTGTGTGTAGGGGAGAGAAAAGCCTTGGTGACATTAAACACGGTTGACGGGGAGTGGGCAGAATAAACAAGGTCCTGAGTAGAAAGGCTGCCCTTCAAACACTCCATACTGAGTGCATAGGCCCAGGATCAACTGTGTTTATCAAAGTCCTGGGGCTACGGAGGGAGAGAGACAAAGAGAGAGAGAGAGAGAGAGAGAGAGAGAGAGAGAGAGGGAGGGAGAGTGGAAGAGGGAGAAAAGTGGATGAAGTGAAATGTTGAGAGTCAGAGAGCCCTGACTCACCAGGCCGACAGTCAGCTGCTGTTTGGCTGACCGTCGCCTCTGGTTTCTTTTTGAGTAATAAAGTCAAACATGAACTGTGTGTCCATCACTGTTGGCTGATTCAGCATGTTGAATTGAAGTCAGAGGAAGTGTGTGAGACAGAGCTGTATAACAGTATGTTTAGAAGTGAATCAGTGCTTTACGGTACATTACGAGACAACACTAGGTTGTCTCGGTGATAAATGAAAAATTGTGATTGTGACTGGAAGAAAAGAACTCCAGTTCGAGTAGTTGGCTGGAAGAGTTTATTGATTTCATTGGGATGGAAAGAACAGCCATTACACTAAGGCACCTTGATCTAGACCAGGGGGGTCTGTGGGATACAATAAGGTCATACTATCACTCTAGGCTGTCAGCTAGGGTGATAGTGCAATTTGTATAAAGAGGTAAAGCCTTGGACAGTACTAGTGCTTTCAGATCAGCTCGAAGTATCAGGCGAAATTCATAGTTCCCACATCTGTCTGCATGACCACTTTGGTCAATGTGATGTAGGTTTCATCAGCCAATTGTAAAAGCATGGACTGCCGACAGGACAAGTTGACTGCACATGTACTAGAAAAGTAAAATAGCTTGGTGTACTGTATGCAGTATATTCCTGTTTCTTGGTCCCATTGTTATTAAGCGGAACACAAACACAATGTTCTGTCTTTTTTTCCTATTTCTTTTTCTTGTTCTGTCAAATACAAAAAAACAAAACAAAGGAACTTTTCCTCTTGCTGTCATGAGGTTGCCACCTTGTTTTCTAGTGCCCATGTATGGACATGGACCCCTGACTGTAGTATGTATAGGAGCCATGTACATAGATGAATGAATTGGCCTTAATGGACTGACGTGACAACAAGAGAAGCAGGCACATCTGATAGTGGTGATTCAAATCTGAAAGAAACTGCTCTGTAAGATTTGTGCTTAAGACAAAGAGAGGCAGATCACTGCACTCTGCTGTACAGGAATGTTTTGGGATTTCTGGATAATCTGTGGCCTGCAGGGTTCTCAATGGAGGCCAGCTGATCTAACTAAGATACCAATTTCTTGCAACTCTCAAGTGTGGGTGCCATTGAGTAAGGCGCTTAATCCTCAGCTCTATTGGACCTGGAGAATATAGAGACAATGTAGTTACACTAATTCGCTGCTAGAATAGGGCATTGTGAGGGGTGGAGGATGTTTTTAGATCTTTACTTAAGTAAAACACAAGCATGTAATGATCCCCTCTAGACAAACTCTTTGGGGTCTCCCTGAAGGATACTGGTTAGTGGAGTTGGGTCCAGATTCAGCTCACCTCGACAGACGTTCTTGTGTATAAACTGGTGGCAGTTACTCTCTCCTCTGGCTTTCACCCTGTTTAGTTTTGTTGTAGTTAGTTTAATTGATCTTTTAGATATGCGCAATAAATCTATTTTTAGTTACAATTCATGTGTGGTCTCCCCTTCTTTATCCAGCCTCGAGCTAGATTGTGTGGCTCGTCCGGGATCAAATGAACCATTTTGGTAAGATCAAATTGAACCTTTGTGGTAATTTGGCCCGCTTTTGTTTCTGTTACCTCCTGTGATGATGGGGTTTGTAAATTTGTTTGTAGGCATTTGAATTTTAGAAAGTCCTGATTTAAGACTGTGTCTACTTGGTTACCAATTTGGGGAGTATGATACATGAGATTGGTTTACTTTTGGGGGAGAGCAAATTTCCTTTGTCCTTTGTCCCTTTTTTGTTTTGTGCTTGCTTGAAATTTGGTAAATGCTTGTCTGTTGAGCATTTTGTTTAAGGTGTCTTTTCCCACTACTTCTGGTAACGAGCTCTAACAGTCAGTTTGTTTCTGCTTGACCTCTTAACATGTCAGTGAAAGTAGGTAGAGCTTTATGTTCAGGATCATGTCCATGGCTGTCTGGTGATTACTGCATAGCAGGTGCTTACTGGACTCACTTGTTTACAGTGAATGAATACCCCCAATCGATTGGGCCTTGACCCTGATGCTCACCTCATGCATTGTCTTTAATGTTATGGAGTCATACACAACACACATTTCTTATATGTACAGTACTATCCCACACCTCTGTGCTTTACCTCAGTTGTCTCCTCGTCAGTCTTAAAGGTGCTTCCTCCAGTTCCAAGGTTGCAGGCGAGGTTTGGACATGGTAAAACTCATGGTATAGGTGGTCTTTCTTCAGACATTGGTGGGAGGTGTACTTTGGTGTACATTTGAACTGTTTGGTAAATAAGGGTCTAAGAACTTACTGTCTGTTTCATTGTGGAATGCCAGTTTTAACATAACATTGTTTGTTCTAGTTACAGAGTTCGTGTTGGAACCACTTGTTTACGAGGGGCGGTGTTCTCAATGTAAGGCCTACACTCAAAAAAGTGAACTCAGTGAGTTGTTGAATTAAATAAATGATCCTATATTACATTTAATTAACATTTCTGTGTTTGGTTTTAAAACCTAGTCCACTTTAATAAGTCTAACTTAAAATGAAAACTTGTCAAAGCAAGAGAAGCCAGCTAAGTAAATTCAACATAACACTGTTGAGTGAACTGCACAATCACACTAAGAATGTTCTAGATGGGTTTCTGCGCATGCTCAGAAGCTGATTCCACAAACTCCACTGTTGTTGTCTGCGAATTGGCGGGTGAATGTGCTCTTGGTCAAGATCTTACCCTGCTTTCATCATATGACATCTATCTCTGTCTGAGTAAGTATATTTTTTGATGTTGGAACATTTTTGCATGGTTAGAGAGTGATATTGCCGGTGCTACTATACTTGTCTTGCGAAAATCTAGCATATATGAGCACATGTTAGCTCATGCTAGCTAGCTAACAAGCTAGCCAATTAACAAAATGCCAGATGGCAGACATACATTAAAATAACAATTTAACTCTGGAATTTTAGTTTAGCATCTCACCGAATGCAACTGGCATTTCTTTTCTTTTTTTTTTTTTTTTTTTTTTTTTACAATTCATTGTGTGGTTATTAGAGCTCCTGGTAGCAAGGTAAGGCAGGCTTTTGTGTTAGTGTGTTAGTTGGGGACAGAAAGTTTTTTAAATAGCTTGGTTGAAAAGCAGTGTCATTAGCTTGTATTTTAGCTGCAGGCCAGCAGCTAATGGTAAGCTAGTTGAGAGACTTTTTTTTTATGCTAGCAGAGTGAGTGAGTGGGCAACCAAGAGTGAGGGAGCTCCTCAAGACAGACTGCGCTGCTCACTCAGAGCTGAGTCAGCATTTGAAAGTATAAGTAAGTATTTGTGTGTAAGTATATTATGGACCATATTGTGTGATAAAATATACTATGCAGTACCTTTGAGGAAAGTAGAGTTTTAAAAATACGTCAAATATTGCTGTATGTTGTGACAGAAAAGTGACTTTTGGACAGTTGTTTATCCCTAGCCTGAATGATAGGAAAATACAAAGGAAGTTTTAAACTAGTATGATTAGTTTTCCACCTTTAGCGCTAATGTTGTCACTACAGCTGTTATGGCACTACTGAACTACATAGGTGTTAAATGATTGGCTGTTTGCCTGTCACTCCTAGCGAGTGGGGCTGTCAGATGATCGTACTGCAGGAGTTTTGAAAACATTACTGATGTAATATATTCACAAATATTTTAGAAGAACATTTGTATCTACATGTATATGTTTATGAATACAAAAGGCTCTTCTGTATCATTAATAATATTTAATAACTAAATGCAGATGATTTGCCTGACAGTCCTGGAAAATGCATGAAGTTTGTTAAGTGTTGAATGATATATCACTTTCATGTTTCAGTGCTATCCCAACTGTATGTGCTTGCTCTCAATATGTTCAAGTTGTAACTGTTTGCTTATCACAAGTCTGATGATATATATTAAATGGACTCTACTTATATTTTACAGGACTCCCATACATTTCTGAGCTTGAGGACTGGACAGTCTGCATTTATTTGTGGCTCTTCAGTAGTGGTAAGTACAGTTACGAAGTAATACATCCAAACTAACCCATTAAGTATCCACAAATGTACAAATCTAATACTGTATGGAATAGTCATTTTTTGTTTGGTTGTGTTTCATTTCCAGTATTATGAATGTGGAAGTGTAAAGAGTGTGCTGCAGAAGAAACAACAAGATATCAGTTATTGAAGCACTATAGGTTAAAACATGGCCACTTTGGCCGCAAACACCCTTATCCATGCACATATTCAAATTGCCCGTGCACATTTAAAACTTGGAATGCACTTCGAAGTCACCTGTGTAGATCACATTTTGATCAGACCTCTCAAATATCAGTAGATTGCACAACATTCAGCTGCCACCATTGTTCAAATACCCACATTGCGTCATTGAAAGAATTTTTAACTCATGTTAATAGCCATCTAAAAAAACACGAAACTATCTGTTGCATTTTTGAGAATTGTTCTTTTCAAACAAATATTTATGGAACATATCAAACCCACAAGAACAGAAAGCATAGGATATATACACTGAATGATTTAAAAGCTGGAATTGTAAAAAATGCCACAGCAGATTCATTAAATTGTTCTTTTGGAGGTGCATGTCTGACAGATAGTAATGAGTCACTTGACGATGCTGAACTTGAAGATGATGCACTGATCCCAGAACCTGAGGATGTGCCAAAAGTTATAGAACAGAAATTGGCATCTGTCTTATTAAAGTTGGAGCATTGTTTCCATGTACCAGCCTCAGCTGTTGATGAGCTGTTAAATGAGTTACATTATTTAGTTAGTTCTGCCCTGGTGCCTGTAGCTAACAACATTCTTGCTGACTTTTTCAGTAACCGTAACTTGCAGGTTGACCAATTACTCATCAAAGATTTAAAGTGCACACTTTCTTCATCTAACCCTTTGTCAAAAGCTTTAGGAAAGGAAGGGCCATTAGCCACTGCATTTAAGCGGAAGCAATATTATAGAAATCATTTTAATATTGTTGATCCAGTTGAGTTTATACTTGATGCAAAGGCCAATAGAAGTTTTCAGTATGTCCCTTTGCTAAAGGTTTTACAGCAGCTACTTAATCAAAAGGATGTGCTCAGCAAGGTTATCGAAAAGAGAAGACTCCAACAGAGAGTGAGTGACCAGCAACATTACAGATTCTTTGAAGATGGCCAGCACTTTAAGAATAATGTATTTCTGTCAGGAGAGGAACTAAGAATCTCTCTCTGTTTATACATAGATGATTTTGAGGTTTGCAACCCCCTTGGTACATCACGGAAAACACACCAACTGTGTGCTGTCTATTGGATTTTGGGAAATTTGCCCCCAGGCAGCCATTCCTCTTTGGCCTCAATATACCTGGCTCTCCTATGTAAATCTGATGATGTAAAGATCTTTGGCTACCACAGAATTTTTGAGCCACTACTCCAAGATCTTGTTACCCTAGAGCAACAGGGTGTTTTTGTCTCACTTCTGGGTACATTCGTGAAGGGGACACTTCAGAGTGTGATAGCAGACAACCTTGCAGCACATGGAATAGCTGGATTTATCGAAAGTTTCTCTGGCCAGTATTTTTGTAGATTTTGCACGGCTCAGCGGGAAGAAACTCAAGTCAAAGAAGTAAAATCAGGTGCATTTTCCCTCAGAAACAAAGAACTTCAACAGTTACATGTTAATACCGCACAGGCAAAGGGAGGTATATTTTTGGGTGTGAAGAAAGCTTGTATTTTCACAGAGAGACTTGCCCACTTCTGTGTCACATCAGGGTATCCCCCTGATATTGTCCATGATCTTTTTGAGGGCATAGTCCCTGTTGAGCTTGCACAGTGCTTGGGGCTTCTCATTTCCAAGAAGTTGTTTTCACTTGTTGACCTTAATAATCACATTAAAAACTTTCAATACAGGTGGGGTGACAAAAAAAATCGGCCTCATTTGGTGCCACATAATTTTGCATGTCGCAAAACAATTGGTGGTAACGCACACGAGAATTGGTGTTTGTTAAGATTGTTACCATTTATGATTGGTCATTTGATCCCTGAAGATGAGCCAGCCTGGAAAGTGATTCTAGACTTAAAAGTTATTGTGGAGCTGGTGGTTGCGCCTGTCCACTGTGATGAGTCTGTGGCATATTTAGAGTATAAAATCTCAGAGCACAGACAGCGATACCAGGAGCTTTTTCCAGTACAGAGACTCCTACCAAAACATCACTTTCTGGAGCATTACCCAGAAATGATAAAGCTGTTTGGCCCCATTGTAATGTTTTGGACAATGCGTTTTGAGGCCAAACACAGTTTTTTCAAACAGGTTGTCAGACACACAAAGTGTTTCAAGAACATCACACTGTCTTTGGCAAATAAGCACCAGCTGATGATTGGCCATCACATGTATACAGAGAGTTATGCGAGATCAGCCATTGATGTGACACATGTCTCGTCAATTCCTGTAGATGTCATGAAAGAGGATGTGGCGCTTCATCTACGTCAAAAATACCCTGATCTCACAACAGTTACTCTAGCACAGAGTGTCTCTAGCAATGGCATACAATATAGAAATGGAATGATTATTGTGCATGGATCAGTTGGTGGATTGCCTGAATTTGTGGAGATACTTCAAATGTGTATATTGGAAAACACATTGATCTTCATATGCAGAAAGTTGGCGTCATGGTACAGAGAGCACTACAGCGCTTTTGAGATACAAGCATCCTCAGCAACAGAGATTGTGTTGGCTGAATTAAGTGAACTGATTGACAACTATCCTCTGGTTGACTACAAGTGCGGAACCCGTCGAATGGTCACTCTTAAAAGATACATACACGTGTCTGGTAATTATTCTTGATTTTCATTTGTTGACTGTTTTTATGGGAATACAGGTTAAAATGATACACTCTTCAAAGACATCTATTTTTACACAGAAACATGAGTGCCTCTTAATGTGTCAGAAGTAGAACAAGGCTTCTTCTGGCTTCTGGAAGAGGTTATTTGAGCCAGAATGAACACTACAATGCAGGGGTGGATTGGCCATTGGGAGTACCGGGATTTTTCCCGGTGGGCCGATGGCTGCCCGTTTTTTTTATTTTTTTATTTGTTAATTTAGTTTTTGCTTCGCCTTGCCATGGTAACTCTCCCGGCCCAGGGGCAGAGACATGCACCGGCTCACAGAGCTCTGCTGCAGCCTGCTGACACAGCCCCGGCTGCAGCTGGAGGCTACTCCCCTTGTCCAATCACCTTTAATGATAAGCAGTCATGATGAGAGAGAGAGAGTGAGAGAAACAACAACACACCAGCACATGAAAAACAAAGCGAGAATTACAAAATGGAGAATGCGGGTAAAAAACGAAAAGGCGGAGCTGAAACACGGAGAAAAGAAAAGCTCTCGCGACTAACTTAACTGTCTATGAACTTTACTTAACATAATAAATAACTCTGCATAGTGTTTTGTGTTACAACTAGGCCTAAATCTAGTTATCTAAAGTATTGGAAAACAATCATATTCATATACTATCCTGATTAATTGATTAGTTGCTTTTATTAACCACTATTTTCATCAAAGGATGAAACATAATTACAAATCTGCAAGCTTACAACTCGCATGTTGCAATGTGATGTGGTTTGAGCATATTGCTATTTTCACAATTTTTGATAATTTCTACCTATAATGACTCCCCCCAAATCAGGTCACCAGTGTTAAAGTGTTTTAAGTGTCAACATGTACCTTTCTTTGTGCCCACAGTCCAATGTGTTCATGAAGGACATTGATCTAACAACATAACACATATGTAGCCTATGATGCTTTACTTATTTGTTTCAGTCAGTGTTTATGGTTTATTGCTCGTTCAACAGTTTCACATTATACAGTTAAAACTAATTCCAGCCTATTCAAGTCTCCAGAATATAAGGGATATTGTTCAGTATACTACTGTTATTAATGGCCTGTGTTTTTAAATGTACATCAACGTGAGTTGGCACAGTATCTGAGCATGGATTGTAGTGGGCCGGTCTGGACCAAAAACTCCTGGGCTGAATTTTTGTCCCAGTCCAGGCCTGCTACAATGACACTATGACACTACACTATCATAAAATGATGTTGACAACTACTTTGTAAATTTATATAAAATCAAGATTTATAATAAACGGTAAGCTAATTTAGAAGCAAGTGTCTGACTTTTGTGCATCATTCTGAGGGATACTTTCTTTACACTATCCCTATGATTTTAATGAATGCTGTCTGCTCACACTTCTATTACATATGGTTTTAATCATTTTTTTCTGCTTTTCTTCAGAATAACCTGTCAAGCAATATGGCTACATCGGCAGTGCTTCGCATTATCCTTGGACAAAATGACTCCTCCAAAATAAGCCTGCCTTCAGGAATACCAGATTCTGTTGAGGAATTAAAAAGTGAGATAACAAGACAATGTGAGGTGTCAGGAGACTTCAGACTGCAATACAAGGACATTGACTTTGATGAGTTCATAAACCTGAAGTCCACCTCAGACATTCAAAACAAAGCTACTCTCAAAGTGATTTACCTCCCAAGTGCTTTGTCTCCAACTAGCCCTTGCCTGTCTTCAGTGGAACCCAGTCTGGATGAGACTGCTTCCTTTTCATCGGTGGACACTGACATTCTCTCATCTTCTAGCTCATCATCATCATCCCTCAGATGTGAGCCATGGCCAGACGTCTTCCCTGTGCCTGAGTTCGTCTATGATGTCGAGCTCCAACTCCAGCGTGCGAATACTGACTTTCAGAATAATGGTATCCTCTTCTGTCCAAGTCCAAGAATGAAGTCAGACATTCTTGAAAGTTTGGCATCCCAGATAATCAAATATAAAGCTTATCCGTGCAGTGCTGAATTTGATGCAGTAGCTGAAGCACTCGTGAAGAAACACCCATGTTTAAAGGAGCAAGGTTCTGTTTCCGGCTTTTATGGGTGGAAAATAAGCTTGAAATATAAAATGGCAAACTACCGCACAAAGCTGCGCAATATCGGATGCTCCGAGCTGAATGTGAATTCCTTCAAGCGTAAACAAGGTGATCCACGCACATCTCCAAATCAAGTGAAGAAAGCTAGAAGAGCAGAAGTGAACTATTGTCCAGATTATCCAACAGGACAATCCCAAGAGAGCCTTGAGGAAGAGAGACTGGCACTATTGACCGAAGTGAGAAAGAGCAACAACCAACAGGTGGTTAAGGAGAAAATGGAAAAGACATTTGCTTACAGGCGGCATGAGGTGATTGAAGAAAAGCCTTTCATTGCTGAATTCAAAAGAAGGTGGCCAGCTCTTTTCTCTGAGCATGAGGTCAGTCGTAACTAAGTTTTTTACATTTTGAAGGGGTGAAGGGATGACATTAAAAGGAATCTTCACTAGGGCTGCAACAACAGATTATTTTCATCGTCCTCAAATGTCTGTTTACTCACAACACAGACACTCAGAGTAAGAGGGAAATTTGACAATTTTGGCATTTTTTTTGTCCGTAAAAAAATCTCAAGATTATTTGCTGCTCTAACCTTCACCTAAAGGTGAAAATTATAATTATGAATTTATTAAATGCAAGGTGAACTGTCTTTATTCATGTGATGTAATTTTCCAGAAAAGCATTGTCAAATTTGTTGTACTGCAAGCATGTGGTGGTCATTGGAACTGGGCAACTGAATCATACCTGTGAAAATTATAACTTTGGGGAAAATAACTAAGGGATATCCTTGTTGTAGTCCTATATTGCATTAATTTAGAATGATCCACACCTACTCATGGGACCAAATTTTCATCTTAGGAAGTCCCAATAACATTTAATTGGTCCAGTAATTTGATTCTTGTTTTCTTTTACCTCTATTGTGTTGATATTTTTATACTTTGTTTGTTAAATGTCTATAGGTGGAAGCAGAGTTTACTCGCATCACCACTGTCCCACTGAGATCGAAATTCATGCAACAGCTGGATCATCATTCTACACGGCTGATGACGATCTTCAAAAGAAAAGGAGGAGCAGCAGGACGGAAAATAAGGAACATCATGGCAGACTTGGATAAGGTACTTATCCATTTTATTTTATTCCAATTTTATTTATTTTTTATGATGAAGACAAACGAGCTGGTCACCGTAGGGCTAAAAACCATCCGCCGGTATATCAGTGCATCCCTACTCCAAACAGTTAGAAACTAACCTGCAGATCTGTGTATGTTCCACAGAGTGTGGTGCTGAGATGCAAATAGCTGACATTATAATGTAGCTCCATTCACTCCAAAACCAAAAATGTGCACCACGCACAGTTGTGGTCTTGTGAAACGATCAGAGAAACATGTTTTGTTTATTGTATTCATGTACCTCAAATAAATGCACATTCCACCCTGCCAAAAAAGTATCTAAAGCTGCCTGTAAATTTACAAAAATGCATTGTAAAAATGAATAGTCTGACCAGTTTGTTTGAACAGTGATGATCTGTAGTGGTAATTGCTGCACCTCCCTTGTTCTCTGCTGCAGAATGATGCTGTTGAAACAAGAAGAGCCTGTGTACTGAAAGCACTAATGGTTTACCTCAATGAAGACCCTGAAGATCTCATAAGAGAGTACATGGTAAGTATTTTGGCCTTTGGTTTCTACTGTACTTTCTCTCCAGAAACTGAAAATGTGATTATTTTAGTAGTTTAGTAGTTTTTGACTAGTCTATAACACGGAAGAATAGGATATCATGCAGGCTTAGGGTACACACACAAAACTTCTTAGCAGGCAGTTCCTTAGCATCTTGGATCCAAACATGACATTTATGGACAGCAAGAAAAATGCATCCGATTTGGAAGAAAGATTTTTAATATGCTTCCATATTAAAAATCCCTTCATTGAAATCACATTAATAGCAGTTTGTGAACTACTGTCTTAGATATTATTTATGGATGGTGATTCCAGACAATATTAAATGCAGTCTGGAACAATAGAAAATTGGAGGCTGGATAGATAATAAATGGTGTGTATGTTGTAACTGAAGGTGTATTTGTTCTGTTTTTGAGGATGTTGAAGACAACCAGGAGGCTATGGACCAGACAGTCCTGGGAATCTTTGCCATAAAGATGGAAGGTGCAGAGTCTGCAGATGGCCTGGCCAACGTTGGAATAATCATTGAAGGTGTGGAAGTGCTCCTTGACCTTGATAACATTGCAAATGCAGTCGCCATTTTGTTTGGCCTCATGTACTCACTGGACCTGAGCTATCCAACAAACCTGAAGTACACCTTCGAGGTTCTGCAAAAACTTCTGATGGAACTAGATGGCACCAAACTCTCAACAAAGGCCCAAGTGCTAAAGAACAAACTATTTGAAGGAACATTTTAGACAAGTGTCCTCCTGAGCAGCACAGAGGAAACTTGGAGGACAGATTCCATCCCAAACCATCTGGCTGATTTTTGGATCTGCATGTTGAACTGTCAGAGAAGAGTGGATCAGATGCACTAAATGTTTAAAAGAGTTAAGAAAATGTTTACAAAAAGAAGAGACAATAACGAACTTGAAAAACACAAATGAGAATATTTGAATTAATGTCAGTTGCAGAAGTGGAGATCAACAGTGTGAAATGGAGAGTGATAGGTGAATATTGAAAGTTGTAGCAAGAAGGATGAGAGAAACAAATGGTCAACAAAGTTCCCATTCATAAGATTTGGTACCGTCTGTTGAAAATGTACATTACTCACTGAATGTGGTGGACTACTTTTATTTTTCTTTTCTAATTTCTTTGTGGTTTAATTTTAGAAAAGTCTGCACTGATTTGTTTGTTTTACCCCTACAATGCTGGAGTGGCAGGGAGGAAAATATTATTTTGAAGTATTTTTACTTGACATTTGTTCACCCTATTCATGTAGATAGTTCATCTTTAAAAAAATCAGTATCTAAGGTTTCATTGTACAGTGTTCAGTAATTGTGAGGGAAAAAATGTATTCAGCCATGTTCATTCTGCCTGCTTCATAAAGAGTATAACTTTAAGGTTTGGTTTGGTTTTGTAGGTCCTGTAAAAGATTTTTGTTTTCATTGGGCATTTTATACAAATTTAACTGTAAACTAAATTGAGGATTTTATAGCATAAAAAACATTTTAATCTAAACTATTTAGAAATTGGGAAATAAAAATAAGCTATACATGTTGAAAAATGGTTTCTTTGATATGCAGGAGCAATTTTAAGGTATAACTATAAGGTTTGTTCGTTTTGTTTGTGATGGTTGTAGTTTTCCATTGGCAATAAATAATATTTTTCACAGAACCAAGGTATTGTAATTTGAATTTACTTAACTACATTGTGTGGAAATTGTTGACATAACTAGGTTTAGTAAGTCTAACACTATTCACTAGCTTTATAACAATGAAAACTATGTAAGTACTGCTTATTCAAGTCAGTTAAGTTGGAACTACAAAGAGCTGTTCAGTTAGTGTTACTCAATGCAGCTGAGTTACATTTACATTAGTGAGTTAGGTCAGTGTAATGAATGCCTGTTTAGTTAGCTGAACACTGCCTGATCAATTAAGGCTAACTTGACCAGATAATATTGAAATTATTTAATACAGTCTTGTTGGTTTCACATAAGTTTGTTATTTCCTCTGTAATAATAGTATTAAATTAGTTTGAGCACAACACAGTTATGTGGAAATTGTTGACATAACTATATTAAGTACATTGAACAAATTATTTTTTTGAGTGTACTGATCTAACTAAGATACCAATTTCTTGCAACTCTCAAGTGTGGGTGTGTGAATGCTATTGAGCAAGGTACTTAATCCTTAGCAACTCTAATAGAGCTGGAGAATATAGAAACAATGTGGTTATATAGATTAGCTGCTAAAATAGGACTTTGTGAGTGGTGGAGAATGTTTGAAGAACTTAAGTAAAAAGAATGAGGAGTTAGGTCCAGATTCAACTCACCTGGACTGATTTTATATAAGCCTTTTATATAAGCCGGTGGCAGGCAGTCACTCTCCTCTCTCTCTCTTATCTTAGTTATGGGCAATAAATCATTTTTTTAGTTACAACTCATGTGTGGTCCTGCATTAAAAATGATATTCAATAAAATGTATGTAATGTACCAGCTTAGAAAATGCAGCTTTGAATGTTTATTATATTAATAATTTAATTTCAAGTGCCCTTCTCTTAACCCAATACACTTTACATACACACACAAAATGAAGGTATCAAAGGTGTATTGACTGAGGAGCGAGACTCCCTGGTCTATATCTAGGAGTGGTATGTTCACATTTGTCAGTTGTCATGAAAAATCAAACATGAGCCATTCATGTATGCAGTGTGTTTAAGACTACTGTCTGCCTACTGTATATAAAAAGCTAAACATTAAAAGAAAATAGCTGTAATTGTCCTTTAAGATCTGACAGCTGGGCAGGATAAAAACCTGAGGAGATGAGTTCAGAGGTTCATGTAAAAAGAAAAAAAAGCTTCTTGACTTGAGTGCAGTTATGAAACAGGTTGAGGATAATCATTACGAGGAGGTATTTACTGTCTGCATTTTACATCCTGTCTTTATGCAGCCTTTTGTCCTGTAAGCCTGCGAGTCAGGTTGGATTTGAGTTTATTCGTAGTTTTCACCACACTTAAACTTTATCTAGATTCCCTCAGGTCAGTCTGTGTAACAAGAGTGTCAGGGTGGGCGTGGGTGTGCATCTATACGCATATGTATGAGATAAGCTGTGTGTATTGTGAGCTTGTGTGTGTGTGTGTGTGTGTGTATTTTCGTTCAAACTCTGATCTCATCTCCCAATCACAAAGCGTCTTCCAGCAGGACAGGAAATTGTGCTGGAATTCAGAGTTTATTACACGAGCTGCAGTTCAAAGGCAGAGCCAAGAAAAGAATCAGACAAATCTTTACATTTATGAGAGCAGAATCCATCTCACAGCATACATCACTTCTGCTCTGAGTACTCTAATACCGCCGTGCAGCAGCAACAATATGAGCTCATAAATCAGAAGTCAGCCTCAGGATTGGGACAGCTCGGCTAACTTTGCAATGAAAAGCCTGACAGGTTGAACTGACCAGTTTCTTTGCTCAGTGGCTGATGCATGAAGCGTTCACAGTTAAAGGATCAGTTCACCCAAACGACATAAAAACATATTTTCTCCCTACCTTTAAAGGTAGCAACCTATGCAGATAGTGTTTGCTTTAATTTGTCCAAGTTTCTATCAGTTTCTTTTCCCAACCCAATAAATTGACAGTGGATGGAATGAAGTGGAAAATTACATTTTAAAAGCTCAGCAGAATTTTTTATCTTTCCAGAAACATCATCCAAGTTATAAATCAAGTTCTCATTCAAACTACATTCTACCATAGAAATTGTCATTTCCTCTCCATTGCATTTGGAATGAGGCACATACTAGAGATCTCAGAATTTGGGTGAATACAACCAAAATATGCTTAATTGTATGTGAGAATGTTTGTTTAAGCTGCATTAGTGGTGCGGCTCCAAAAATGGCAATGTCAGTCTATTAGTCCACCTCTTTGGTCCAGATTGAAATATCAACTATTAGCAACTATAGCAATTATTGGATGGATGGTGTTGAATTCTGTTCACACATTCATGTTCAGGATCAACTTTGTTAACTTGGGTGATCTTTTCATCTGCATCATCACCAGGTCAGGTCTTGTTTTCTAACCTTGACCTTTCAAATGAGAAGAGATGTGAAGTAGATAAAGACTGGAAGACAGATAAGAAAAAAATCTATTTTGGGGGGTAGTATAAACTAGCTTTTTCATTAGTATTGAACACTTGGTGTCTGGTAGTTCTGTGCTAGTACAAAGACAGTAAATATGAGTGACAAATGAGTCTCTTGGAAATGAAATGTAAAGAATCACAAACCACAATCAGCACTTTACATTGAAAACTGACACAAGATACAATGAGGTGAACCCTGCCTCTCACTTCGTGCAAGCTGGGATAGACTCCAGCCACTGAAACAGACCCTGAACAGGATACTTGCATAAAGAAAATAGATGAGAAATAAAATAACACCACATCAGTGAACCAAAAACAAGCAAGAAAAGCTGTGACCAATTTGGTGCTAAACTGATACGCTTTGGATAAACCCGGATCTTTAGCTGGCAGGAGCAGACTGGGATAAAACCACCCTGTAAATTTGACCCAGACTTGAAAATCACACTTAATGTTTTTTTTTTTTTTTTTTTTTTACATCAGTTGTTTCCCTCCTGGAAACATTTATTTCACATTGATATCATTATCCACATTATTTTACTTGTTAACCATGCAGATTCTGATATTTATGACAGGCACGTGGAGGGAGCAGGATGTGAAATTATAGGGGAAGCAAGATGTAGCCTATTCATGAGATTGGATGAATGTTTCACCTACAGACACACACACACACACACACACACACACACACACATATACACACACAAAATGCCATTTAGTAACGATAATATCTGTGTCGCTGGACTCATGACTGACTCATCTGAAGAATTCCCATTAATTTCCAATGGAAAACCTCTTCTTTACCTGCCAAGTCAAACTCATAGTGATGCAGCAGACAGTGCAGTAATTCATATTGCAGACTTCTATTTTATTATTCCAGTGCACTGATAAATCAGTAGAATAAGTACTACAAGATGCTGCTCAGAGGCTAAATGGGCAAAGATGACGGTTATTTCTGTGTAATTTCATTGTGCATTGAATGCCGGATGTTGTTTGTATTGTGTTCGTTTACAATATTGAGGTACATGTACTTTGCTTAATGTCTTACAAAAAGCAGTGTGTAGTCGGGCTCACATTTCAGATGTTTATGAGTTGTTAACAGCTCCCCAATTAATCATCTCACCACCCCTCACATTTATCTAGCTCTAGGTTGGGAACCACTGGACTAAACTAGTTAACTGTATAAAGTAGTGTAAACTAGCTAACGGTATATAAAGTAGTATAAACTAGCTAATGGTATATAAAGTAGTGTAAACTAGCTAACTGTATATAAAGTAGTATAAACTAGCTAACTGTATATAAAGTAGTGTAAACTAGCTAACGGTATATAAAGTAGTATAAACTAGCTAACGGTATATAAAGTAGTGTAAACTAGCTAACTGTATATAAAGTAGTATAAACTAGCTAACGGTATATAAAGTAGTATAAACTAGTTAACTGTATATAAAGTAGTATAAACTAGTTAACTGTATATAATACTGCAGTACTTTTACTGTAATACTGCATACTACATCAGTCATAATACTTATGTACTTTTAATTGAGTGGGATATTTCATGCAGGACTTTAACTTGTAATGGAGTATTTTTACACTGATGCATTGTTTTTTTAACTTAAGTAAATAATCTGAAAACTTCTTCCACCACTGCTGTAGTAGTATGCACACCTGCATGAGATCAGTATGACTCAGGTTTCAAAGTTACAGTGGAGTTTATCTTGCACCAGCATGCAGAAGCAATACACACACACACACACACACACACACACACACACACAGTCATGTTTCCATCGCGATACATCAACTCATAGTATTTCCTGGAGATTGTTTTCTAACAGTAAACTTCAACCTAAAATAAACACTTTAAATTAAGAGGACTTGTTTGTGTCATAAGGGGAAATGAGCTGCCAAATACCTGGTAAACACACACACATAGTCTTCTAGAAACTTGACAAAAACAAAAATAACAATAGAACCAGGTGTCAAATTGCTCAGAAGGTGTGAGACTCTGGCGTGATGCCACACACACAAACATGCACACTCACACACACGTATGAGCTGTTGAGATGTTTGTCACCCAACAATGATGAGCTGTCTCTAATTTTCTTGCACTGCTTCCTACACCCCCCCCTTCATTGTTTGTCTTCTTACCTCTCTCCTTCTCACCCCGCCTTCCCGTTTTAATACAGCCGGGGTAATCAAAGAGTTAATCATAATCCCCAGACTTTGCAGACACACAAGCCTTCTTTGTTTCAGGACGGAAAAACACAGTCCAGCGCAGATAGAGAGAAAAATCTTAAGTCACGTTCGTGGTCAATTAAGCTTTAAAAATATTTTAAATGTGCTGTACTGAAACAAGCTCTCTGCACTTCAAATGAAAATCATCAGAGGGCTTACCCCCAGAGTAATCTGTAAGGGTTTAAGTGTTTTAGTGGGGGTCGCACATTAATGATTTGTGCATGTGTGTGCGTGTGTGTGTGTATGAACATGAGTAGCTGATCCGAGCCCGAGACCAAATCTTAACCAGCGACACGTTATGAAGAAAGTCAGTCAGACATGCAGGCTGTGAGAACATTTGGCCCAGATCCAGAGTAAATATAGGAAACACACCGTTAATTTATGGCAGGTTAAGTACAGCCAAAGCAATGTATAAAATGTGCTGCTTTCATCCTTCTACTTTGTGTTTGTGTGTGTGTGTGTCTGCATCCGTGTGTGTGTGTGTGTACCACTGCTTTCAGATGGCAGAATGATAAGTTTGTTCTTATCCATCCAATTACTGTATGAGCTACATGTGCAGGCAGATTCAACCTTTAACTGTGTCATATGTCATTCAGAGAAAAACAAACACAACGACTGCCTGCTTTCACTTTACCTGCTGTGGAATTACCCAACTGGTGAATCACACATCACTCCGAGACACATGTACAAAATATTAGTAATTTCACATTTAAAGTGAAGAGTTTCGCTGCCTCTTTTTATTATTTAAGTGAGTAAAGTGGACATTTGTGTTGTTGGGATGGAACTTGTGACTGATAGTGGAGTCATTTCTGTAGTTAGGTTAGACTGCTGTTGCTTAGTGATAATGGATGTGATTATGATCTGTATGTCCTGTTTTACTGTTTTTAAAGCTAAACACCTTCTCAGAAGCTTATGAATAAACTTTTGGTAAACAAACCTGGAAACGTAGGAGATCTCAAATTGATAAAAACACACATCTAGAGTCATTACATTTGTGTACTACATATCAGCTCATGACAGGCTCAATCCTAAGTGTTGGTATGGGTACTAAGGACCTGTTTATGTACATTTGGGATCTATTTGAAAGAAAGTAAAAAGGGTAGCCTACACCTAAACTAAACTAAACTAAACTAAACTAGTGGGTGTTTGTGTATTGAATGCATGCGTGTTCACAAGTGCATGTACAGTCTGCACAGTCATTCATTTTACACTAGATGCAAGCCCTTGCAAACATGTGCAGTTAACCAAACGTATATCAAGCCTTGTGGCTATGATAGATATGGATATTTAACCCTAACAACAACAGACATTCATTCACAAATGAAGTGTAGCTTCATTTAAATGAGTGTGTTTAAATTTACAAAAAATACATGTAAAACTTATGGTAATAAGTTGGAATGAAGCTTTGGGTGATAATGTATACATTATGCTTTATAAACAGCCATATCAAACTGATTTTGATATTTATCAGATTTTTAAAATATACATATCATTACCTGCTGCTGGATGCCTAATGTTTAGGTTCACTAGAGGCTTTGCAGATTAACTATAATATGTTTGCTAAAACAGTGAGAGTTAGTGTTGCAAGGCTTATGCTGGTTTCAAAACAACCACGCAAGAGCTTATAGTTTGCACAAGATAGAGCATGATGCTAATAAGAGGCTAAACAGGATGCTTCAGAACCACAGTGTGAATTTTAACCTGGTATCTTCATCCTGTCTGATATCGTCTGCCATGCTTTAGATTACCATTATGTTTCATTATTCTCTTCAATTGAATTGTCTCTGACATAACTTCCTCTTACCAGAATCCAATTGGACATGGGTGTTGGAGTTTCGGGAGGGTCATTGTTTTATGGGTCAGAGTTGAAGTTTGCCCTCAGAACTTGACAGAAAACCAGCAAAGTGGTTAGTACTGTGGTCATGTAGCTGCCAGAGAGGGTGCAGCCAATATTTCGGGTTGCTCAATCAAATTTAATATTAAACTTTCAGAATTATTTATATGTGGGTAGTCTATGCATGCCAATATTTTCTATAGGGTCCTGGTTGATATTAGAAGAGGCACTAATGACAACTTTTAATAACTCACTTGTACTTTTCAGGGCAAATAAAGTTAAATAAGAAGCAATTTCACGTAGAAATGGAAGTGAAAGTGATCCATTTCTGATCTATGAATCCCATGCCATTTCCTGTGCTAGTGAGGAGAGGAAAACGAAAAGCATCGTCCACTCCTTTTTCTCTCTCTCTCTCCCTCTCTCTCTGTCTTTCTCCCTCTCTCTCTCTCCTTCTCTGTCTTAACTTGTCCAGGGTTTTATCCTACTGTGTGTACCAGGAAATTGCCCCATTCTCCAAAACAGACCACAAGTTTGTTTGTATCTCTGCCTCCTTACCGACACACACACACACACACACACACACACACACACACACACACACGCACAAGCATACACACACACACACACACACATACAGTAAAACAGACTGGCATACAAACATGCATGCACAGACATGCACAGATACCCACATGCACACTTGTACACATGGCAGGTATGTGTAGATATGCTGACAAATGTGTGTGTGTGTGCGTCTGTGTATTTTTAGGGTCTTGCTTGTATTGTTCTCCCGTGTACCAAAGCTTTGGGAGGTCTGATGACGAACGGTGAGGTCCCGCAACATGTTTCCTGTTTACACTGCTTTACACAATAACTACCCAGCTGACGCATTGTGTGTGTGCTTACAGTATATGTGTATGTGTACAGTACTGTGTGTCTTGGCCTGTGAGCTCTTGCCCGCCTGTTTGTGTGTGTCTGCCTGTCTGCCTGCCAATGATTTGTTGCCTTGTTATGTTAAAGCTTTGAGCCTCGTTCCATATTCCATAATGCTAATTCAGAGAGAAAATATTATTTCTCAGATAACTGGACAATGGTGAGCAGTATGGCAGCAGTGTTGTTTCTACTGGAACCAAAGTGCCTTGAATGTGGAATGATAATAGAGGCTGCTGAAATAGTATTTTATTATTCTATGGATCAGCAGAAAAATAAACTATTTTGGTATTACAGTGAGACAGTGTTGTAGTTAGCCTTAGTTAAGGTTAGTTTAAGGCTAGCCTGCCACAAAAATTCCTTCAATAAAGAAACAAGAAAATGTCCTGAAATACCGGGAAAAAAATAAAAGGTTGGCTGAAGTTATTTAAAAGCAAAAACTGTTTATTCACAAGATTGAGTCAACTCTGTGGGCTAATTTCAGCATGCTAACAGGTTCACAGTGACAATGCTGTAAGGTAGATGTATAGCAGGTTTAATATTTATGATGTTTCTTCAAGAAAATGTTCTGAAATACCGTAAAAAATGTTAGCTGGGGTAATTTAAAAGCCAAGCCTGTTTATTAACAAGATTAAGAGGCTACAGCCATGCTAGCAACTCTGTTAATGTCAGTATGCTAACAGGCTCATGGAGACAATGCTGTAGATGTTTAGCAGGTTTAATGTTTACGATGTTAAACGTAGTTTAGTGTGTTATTATGTTGCTAATGAGCTTTAAACACAAAGTAGGTCTACGCCTCAGACTGAGGGGAATGTCATCTGTTAGCATCAGTTAGTTCTGCGTGTATCTTGTCAAAAATGAAGGAGTCATTGAAGTTATTACAATTCATCTTGAAGTAGATTTTAATATCTGCACTAAATGTCATGGTTGTCCATCCAACTGTTGTTGAGACATTTTAATCAAAACTCCAAATGTGAACGTGATATGCCAAGGGATCACCAAGGTCACTATAGACTAGCATCAATATACAGGTACATAATATGGTGTAATATGGTACAATCTATCAAAATGTCAGAACATTTTGATCCACCAGGCACCATGCATATGTATCAAAATCCATACTAATCCATACCATAGTCGTTGAGATATTTCTGTAAAAACCAAAAAGGTCAACGTGTTGGTGGTGCTAGAGGAAGTCAGGTCATTAAAGTCAGCAGGATTCATCCTTTGGGGAATATGGAAGTTTGTAAAACATTTCATTTACTGGCTATTGGTGTACACAGAATCCCAAAGGAGCAAGAGCAAAAATAAAGACATAAAGTCTCATAGTAAAAGGACTTGGACTAATGACAGAGGCATTACAGCTATAGAGACACTTGGGCTGACTGAGGAGGGGCAGTTAGCCCATTTTGGTGCAACCTATTGGGAATAAAATTGTTCCACTGGACCAAGACATATGGTTAAGACTTAAAGATGAAAAAAACCGGGTGGTCACTGACCAATATATCAAAAGACAATCATCATCATGTGTTGGCGTAATAGCTGAGAGAGAAGACAGGACTTAATATATCTTTCACTGTCTCAAGGCTAAATGTAGCATACTGTAGATTTAAGCTCCATCATCTCTGTCCGGGCTGCATCTGTCAGTCTCTGGAGATGATCTGCCACCAGCATAATTGAAGGGATGTTTATCATCATATTTTTGTAGATAAATGATGCATGGGAACATGTGATGTTGTATCATCTTGCATGTGTGGGGGCGTGCGTGCCTTGGCAGGAATCCACCCAGAAACTTCATATCTGGCAGAGCTCAGAGATAAAACATTTGTGTATGTGTGTGTATTCGTCATCTCCTTAGTATTTCCAGGTCCCAGGACCCTGCCTGGACTGTTTAACTCAGCGCTTAGTAATTGGGCCAGCAGATGCTCAGATCGGCAACAGAGGAAGACGGTTATGTTTGTGTTGCACTTTGTCCTCTTTTTAAAAATAATATCTTTACATACATCATACATCACATTTGTCCCAGTGCTGTTGAGGGAGGTGTGTTTATTTATTTCTGTGTTTTTGTTGGACATGAGCTAATACCAGGATGACTAATCAGATGGGTAGTATGATTGTCAGGAAATACTTCAATCTTGTACTTTGTTTTTTTGGGTGCAACCACAATCAGACATCTGTATTAACCAGCCTGAGGTTAGTCAACACACAAACATTACTGATTCATCCTGTGACTATTCAAGCAATTGTCATTTTGGGGGGTAGACACACACTGCAGTGTTAGCTTGTTTTACAGTGTAAAAAACATCATATGATATGATTCTTTCAGAGGAAAAAGGGAGGTAATGGCAGGTAGTAGTTTCAGGGATCAACAGAAAATAGGGACA
Organism: Scomber japonicus; assembly: GCF_027409825.1. Classification (NCBI taxonomy): domain Eukaryota; kingdom Metazoa; phylum Chordata; class Actinopteri; order Scombriformes; family Scombridae; genus Scomber; species Scomber japonicus. The sequence continues at coordinate 27,767,963 of NC_070591.1, read as the reverse complement.
AGCTGAGGACCTGAAAAGTGGGACACCTGAAACTAAGAGACCCCGGCTTTCCTTTCCTTTCCTTCACTCATGTCACTCTCAGCTCTAATGAGACCTGACTCCACTTTGATTCCATAAAACAAGGACTTCTTTTAAGGCGACCCATCCATCTGGAAGAACTTTAAACGTGGTTCCAACAATCTGCCAAAATGTCTTTGTAACGTCAAAGCAACGAGAAAGAAACACAAAATGAAAAACGAGGGGGTCCGCGGTACGTGAATGAGATGTAAAATGGTGTAGCAATCAACTTTTGGAATGCGGTTTGTGTGTTGATAGAAGCTTTGAACATGTGTTGATATATATCGATCCACTGCAAAAACCAAATAATAAAGGAGAACTTTTAAAGGGTGGAATAAAACAAGAAGAAATGTAAAAAAGTTGAAGTTGGCCTTCAAATGTCTTGAGTTAAAAACGACTGAGACTCAAGAAGAACAAACATATGAGTCAAGGATGAAATGCGGCAACTCGAGGAATGTTGAAATCAAGATGTATAAGCCTGACATGACAGTCAGGTTGATGTGAACAATCCCTCTCTTCCTCTGTTTATTGTTTTATTTGAGCCAGGGCGATTAATCACCCATCTGCACACACATGAGCATATTCTGTATCCTTCTTCTTCAAGATCACAGTCTGCTGCTCTCAACTTGTTGAAACCCAAAGATTGAGTTTCACCTCTCTGGCGTCTGACTCTTGAAGTTACTCATTTTCACAATTTTGCAGAGTTCATGAGAAATACAGACTCATCTGAGTGACGTTTCTCTTTAAAAGATGCACCAGCGACCTGTGTGAGGACTCTGTCAGAGGTACAAGTGTTTAACCCAGCTCAAGTGTATACTTATAAGGCACGCTCGGTCCAAGCCAAACAGTTGGGCAGGTTTTGATTTCAGACCTGCTTCAGCCTTTAATGGCTAAGTCAACATGAAGTCAACAGCAGAGTATTACAGCTGCTGAATGCTCGGGCAGCTTTCAAAGACAGAAAGGTGGACCTTTTATACACTGAACCTCTTGTGTGTGTGTGTTGAAGGATGTGGTGCTGGGATTTAAAACATAGTGATTGTTTGGCTTGGATTTGAGAATTTTTGCTATGTAAAAGCAAAGGTTACTAAGAAACCAGGACTGATAATAATCTTTTTTACTGTAAGTGTTTCTACCAGACAGGGGAGCTTTTGAAGTTTCATTTTAAAGGTTTTTTCATCTGGTAGACTTTCAGATATTCATGAAAAAGGAAAAACCTGTTGGAGTTGCTCATGGCCCTCAAACTCAGGTGTTAATCTTGCAAGACACGACTTGAAGCTCCAATACACAACTTTTGGCCCCAGGCAAGAAAATGTAATATTAGTTGTGCTCTCCTCTCCCTCAGCTGGTCAAGTTCCCACCCCAGCAGTTGTCACTCATTTTGATGAGCTTTGAAACAGCAGCTAGCCTCAGGCTGATGGAGCCAGGTTTGAATAAGCACAGCCAACTGGAAGGAAAACTAAAAGTCACACCTGTGTTTTCCATTGTTGTTGTCCGATGCACATTTAGTGACGTTACTGTCACCTGTAGTCCTTTTACAGTGCAGGCATTTAAAGTATAATGGTGACAAACCCATGGAGAATTATCTACCAACTCTATGGTACCTCTTAGCACAACAAAGCAATATCGTCAAGATGCTGCATGTATCAGTGAAAACATTACCAAATAGCTAGCAAACACAGTGAAACATTTAGTTGTTAAAAACACAAATTTCCCTCAGAAGCTGGATGCTAGCTAGCTAGCTAAAATGAGAGTGAATATTGGCCAAAAAACAAATCAATTAATGTATGTTTAAGAAAACGTCACACAAGATTGAAGCCATTGTCAGGTTCTGTTTTTCTTTCTATTGTTCTCTGCCTGCTTTAGGCCCAATTCCTACTTTCAAGATGCAGCAGGTGTGAGTGAAAAAGCTCATATAAACCAACCGTACACTATCTATGAAGCACTAAATGGCAGATAGTCAACATTAGCTAGTAGCTAGTAAACATAGTGAACCATTTAGCGGCTAAAGACACACACATTTCCCACAGAAGCTGCATGCAGACAGAGCCAAAAGGAGAGTGAATATGGTGGCCAAAACAATCAATGAATACAGGTTCAAGAAAACATCACACTACATTACACATACAAGCCTTTGTCACGGGTTCTGTTTTTGTTTCTATTGTTCTCTGCCTGCTTTAGGCACAAATTCCTAATTTCGACACTCTTCTATAAGTGATGCTAAACGTTCCAGGTAATTTCCTATGCTGACAGGACTGCCAATTGTTATTAATCATCAGCACAACAAGGGTGACTCCAGCAAGTACATAGTACAATAGTGACCTCCATTTTTCTGCTGCATATGTGCCAACCAGGAAAACTAATACATCATCCTCGTCGATTAGTGGTTACTATTGATGTGCTTGTTATAGTCATACTTGTAATACTTACCCGATGATGTGACTTGCTGTTTCAATAAAGAACAGAAGCTGCCGTCAGCAGTATGGAACAAAAGTTTAAGACTAAAAAATGGTTTGATGTTGGGCCACCAACCATCTTGTACCAACCCTACTAACACACTCAGTTCTCCAAAAAAATGTGACCTTACTTCACTTACCTACCTAACAGCACATAAAACTCACAATTTTTCCCACTTTTGCTTTTTTAATAAAGTATTTTTGACATGCCGCAATGTGTAAAATGTAGTAAATACAAGGTAGACAGTAGCATCACAGCCTCACAGAGTTTATAGGCTGTCATGTTCCTGGAAAAGGACTGTTATGGTCAGGAATATGGGGCATTACACTAGTGTAGCAGTACTGTACACTATCACCTGCCGTCAGTGGTTGATGTTAATGGGCTGGCCTCAGAAGTGGATGTTGCATTCACTGACAGTGAATAACAACTGTATACTTTGTCTTCCATTTCCACTGCCCCTTTGTATTTATTTTGCGTCAATGTTTAATATCATCTGAATCCACCGTTTCAGCGCAGACACTTACGAGCCGTCACTCATCGCTGGCTGACTTTCCTCCGGTCACAGCAAACAAATTAACTCCACTCCTCTCTCCTAATAGCTGGCCGTGCTGAAATGCATGCTAATGCTCTTCGATTCACATTGAGCTCATACTCTGTTTATAGCTCCGCTCTGTACGGCACATATTCCTCTGTCATCATAGCTTTTCCACACACCCTAACTAATAACTTATAGAAGCTGTTACTGATATACGCCAGCCAAGGCAGTGCTGAAAATACATTTTTTACTGTCAGATCTGTGCTGGATAATGCCAATTCGTACAGTTTAATAAGTGGTGTTTATGGCACAGCAAGGCCCGTGGCTAGGTCTACTGCTTCTAATGTATTTCTAACAAAGAGTCTTTTATTGATTGTTGGACTGAATGGACATTTGTGCACCATGTTCTCACATAAATACAGGCACAAATGACATGGTCATATACAGTTTTTTTAAACAAGAAGAAGCAGAATAAGAAGAGGGAACAGTTGTAGAAGTTAAGTAAAAGAAATACAGACCACGTAATGAAATATGTGTACTTGTTTTGAGTGTGTTTGCATACCTTCAGTATGTTTGCCATTAATCGTGTTTTTCTTGCATACTGTATAAACTTGTGTTCATAAGTGTATGAGTGTGTGTGCCTTTTCTGACTGACGATGTGCGTGTGTGGAAAGCAGAGCTGTATGATGGGGGCTCCCAGCCGCCCAGAGCACAGCTGGTTGTGTTTAGACTGTTTGTCATGTGCTGTACTGTGGTCTAAGAAGGCAGAGCGACAGACAAAGAGACGCACAGACAGACAGACAGACAGACAGGTAAATATACTTTAAACATATCCATTAACATGTCAAACAATTTAGTATGTTTAAAGCTGGCTGTGACACCATCTCAAGATAGTGCCCCCTAATGGCAGTAAGCAGTAGCTGCTCAACATCTTAACTGATTTTGAAGATTTAATTACCCTAAAAATCATCTTAAATTGTCACAAAACTAAAAATGCTTTTTCTCACTTTCTGTCTGCTGGTAAATGTTTTCACCATTATTGGACCGTCCAGCTTTTTCTAGATGGTGTGGTAATTCACTTCTACTTAAGAGACACTTGTTTTCATCATTTAGCTCATGTGTGCACAAGATCTTTTTCCAGTGACCAAACCATTTATCAAAACTCAATTTCATGCAAATGGAGTACATCTATGGGATCTCAGTTTGATATGTTGTTTTGCCACAGAGAGCTGAAAACATGCGTTAAGTTAATTATGCCAATTAACATGCTTTCAGTTGGTGAGGAGGAACTTGTGGTTGGAATATAAAACAGGATACATGATTTGACATTACTTTTTTCCATATTTTACTCTCCAGCTTGGCATGTCCTACTCTCCCCACACAGTGATCCTCATCACTGGTAGCACTACTGTTGTCCTGGTATCTGCTCTTCTTTGCATTTTCCAGAGGGGAAATCTATCTATCTTCCTGCAGGCACCTTGACCAATGAAAAGAAATAACTGGCGCTGTAACAAGGCCTTGATCCCTCACTGGCTTCCCAGTGGACAATCTGTCTTATGGTACTGTGTCGTCGTTTATTTCCTAAAAATTCCAGAAAAACCTTTGGAAGAAAGAGGGACCACAGTGATTGTATTCTTTTGGCTTTAATCAAAGTGCTTGCTGGATCGCCAAACAGGATATTACATAGTCAGATGATACAATGTATGAGCTAGTTTGTTTCAAACATATCTTGGCTTTTAATGATTCATGTCAGGGTGGGAGTTGGATCTGGTTTCGTGCTATAGTTATCTCCAAGCTGTGTCATCGGCCTTGGTTGTGTTCCAGCCACATGTAAGGGTCGGGTCATGCTTGAAAAGAAGTAGCTGGTACAACATGTTGTCTGCACAACGAGTGTTAATAGGCTACGTCACAGAAAATGGGGTAAAATGTGATTTTGTTTATCTACAAGGATAAGGACGCACATTTTCAGACAGTTACTCTTGGAAGGTGTTCATAGTCTTGTACTCAGTTGCACAAGAGAAGTTAAAACCTTGACTTCTTCCTTAACTCTGCACACCTGGCCAGTGATGGTGTAAGGTGGGAATGTTGATTTTGGAAAGCCGCAAAAAATGTCGGACACGTTCCCCTCATCCGACTTCCGAAAGGTTTCTGAATCTTTAATGACCTTTAGCATTGTAGGCATACTTTAGACAGATGAGCAAACACATAGAGACTCAGCCAATCACACAGACAGATGGAGAGCAGACAGACAGGGAATCCTACAGAATCCTACAGACAGGAAGGTCAGGTTCATGAGGAATAGAAACGTATTCTCCATTTCCCCCACAAACAAACCAGTACAGAATGTTCTTGGCCGATTGCCAGTGGGTGATTGAAGAGACTCTCCCTCTCTCTCTCTGACACTCTGTCTACCTCTCTCGCCCCTAGTTCCCCTCCTCCCTCGGTGCGAGAGATGAATGGTTGACAGAGGAATGGAGGAAACATCCAGCAGCCAGATTCCTCAGCTCTTGTAATGCCATTCACACTGGTGTGAGTGTGTCACTGTGGCCTGTGTGTGTTTGACTGCTCTGCGTGCCCGCAGTAGGTCGACCTGTAAGTGTGTGTGTGTGCGTGCGTGCGTCCGTGTGTGTTCCTACTCTCTATAAACATCTGTATGTTCATTTCAGATAAACATTATTGTACTGTAGTGTAGTTTTGCTGCAGGAGTTTTACACACACACACACACACACACACACACACACACACACACACACACACACACACACACACACACACACATACATAAATGCATTATGCATAACCTTGACCAGGACCTCAGATATGAGGTTTTGCCTCATTAGGATTGGTGTTTATACCGGAAAAGTTCCCCAAGAGCTATTGAAAAAGGGCACACACACCTAAACACACACACATACACACACACACACACACACACACACACACATATACCTGCATCTACAGTCACAGTTATGTACATAGTAATTTACTCACACACACACACTACAATTCAGTCTGCCAACTCTTATATAACCAACTCAGGTTGTATCAGAGGGGACTGGGCCATGATGTAGAGCACAGCTGGAAGGAAATACACTCTCACACACACACAAAAACACACACACACACACACACACACACACACTGAGGGCCCAGATAAGATTTGTAGCTGTGATTTTCCTCATTCATCACAACCAGTGAGCTGTAGCGCTGTTCAACTGTGGATGGATCTTCTTTGCAGGGTACATTACTACATTACGTGTGTGTGCGTGTGTGTCTGTGTGTGTGTGTGTGAGAAAGAGATAGAGAGAGAGAGAGAGAGAGAGAGAGAGAGAGAGAGAGAGAGAGAGAGAGAGAGAGAGAGACAGAGAGAAGAGCATGAGGAAAGAAAAACAAGTGTGTTAATCGTTGGGGGTGTGTGTGTATGCTTGGGTGTGTGTGTGTGTGTGTGTGTGTGTGTGTGTGTGTGTGCGTTCTCCCCTTTTTGCACATAATAATGTATCCAGGCCTCTGACATGAACTCAGAAGGGGCAGAGTGAGGTTAAGTTGTTCAAGAGAGAGAGAGAGAGAGAGAGAGAGAGAGAGAGAGAGAGAAACCCCTCTCTCCTCCGGCTATGCTGTCTCTCTCTCACTCTTTCTTTCTCTCCCCACCTCCCACTCTCTTCTCTCTCACTGCTCAATCTTTTGCTGTTTATTTGTCCAGGTCTTTCACTAATCAGCCTCATGTTTTGTCTCCTGATTGGCTGCAGTAATGAGGTCTTGCAGGTCAACAGTACAGATCTTTATCCCCCTTTTGTGTGTGTGTGTGTCTGTGTGTGTGTGTGTGTCTTTATGTGTGTGTGTGTATCCTGCTGTTAATATTGTGCATCGCCAGTACATATGGATCCCTGCCTGCACTTTACATGCTAGATTTCTGGCTCCACGCAGGAATGAAACACATGGTACTTGTGCATGTTCAGAGAGCGCGCACACACATATATATATATATACACACACACACACACACACACACACACACACACACACACACACTGATTGATGACCTAGTTAATGTGGTTGTGTGAAATAGAGGAGACCCAGGCAGGTCATTGCCTTCTGACATCCATCCATCAACACCTCTCACTGGGGGACTATTCTAGCTGCTAGGTTAAACATACACTGTACTGTTAATGCATGTGTGTGCATATGTGTGTGTCTGAGGTATGCACTAAAACCTGCTTTGCTCGGGGAGATGAATTAGTTTTAAAAAAGTGCCACATAGCCATATCGGACTCTGTGTTCGAGGTCAGGAGATAAAAGTCAAAAACTTCTCACACACATATACAGACACACACACATAAACATGGGCAATGTCATTCATATCCAGTGCCACTCTAACATCTCAACAGGTTTATAGTCCATTATCTTATTGGCAGTGTTGGGTTGTGTCTCAGGGAAAGTGTCACATCATCTGTTCTGAATGGAAACCTGTGTATGACCTCTGACCTCTCTTGGGAAACACATACATGCCATAAGCAGGAGGCTTTTAGAGGAAAACTTTTTCTAATGTCAAAGCTTTTAGCGTTGTGTAAATTCATCAGAGCTACAGGTTACACATATACTGCAGAGCTTGGCAGAGAAATATAGTTTAGTATATATGAACAACAATCTGTATTGCAAAAGCTTTTCCTAATATGTGTTTAAGTGTCATGGGGGGAAAAAAAACCTCACATGAACACTATTGCCATAGTGAAACATCAGAACAGAACAGAACTTCTTACATATAACTTAAGTTTTTTAAATCATCCAAACAGAAGCTGTCATGAGCAATGGAGGACATTATATTAGAAAGCCAAACCCTAATTCATCATATAATGAATAATAACATGTAAAATGGACTATAGGTCTTAGCTGAGTCACATATAGTACAGTAACAAAGCTTGTCGTCATGGAAACATCAATCACCATGTGTCTAAATGAGCAGAATCTTCACAGGATACATGTTGTATGAATGTTGCTCTCTATTATAGCCAACAAATGATAAAAAATAATTTAAAAAAAATCTTAAAAACCCCCCAAATTCTTCTTGCATGACGCTTCGCAAAACTTCAATCAAGAAGACTATCTTAACAGATTACTTGATTCATTTTCATTTCCCCACTGACTGAGGGCGTTCACTCTTTTCACTTCAACCAATCATCTCTCTGCTGCTGCCAGCTGTAATTCCAGTATCCTCTCGGTCACCCCGTTCACCTCAGTTTAATCAGAACTAACGTCCGATGGGTTCGTCCAGTGAGCTCATAAAGAACCCCGCTCCAGATTACATTCATCTAAATCTTCAACTAGACTGTTCTTCACTCCGTCACCACCACCAGTGTTTCCTATTGCACACACGATATTAACCTGATTCATTTAACAGCTTTGTAAGTCCTTCTATAACTTATTAACCTGATTAAAATAAGGTGTTGCGCTATTTTAGGTTTATACAATGTATCAACAGGGGCTCCAAACACAGAGGGTGTAAGGAGGAATTGGAAATAAATTAATATTTAATTAAATGTCATCTTTTTAATCCAGGAATATCAATGAGTGTGTGTGCCTGTTTAGATGTTCACAATATTGTCCCATATCATCACTGATGACAAAAAAAGACCAAAAACTTACATGTATAACTATAACTAACGATATAAGTATTTATTCTAAGGAATTACCCTTTAAAATACAGTAAAAATGTTTTAATGTTGCTTAATTCCACCGCTCATACAGTATAAAGTTAGAAACTTATATGATACTGTATGACTTTATCGTATGTTGTGCATGTGAAAGAATATTCTGGATCTGAAATTGCAGCTGTCAGATAAATCAAATGAAGGCAAAGATCTTGTGAAATCTGGTGGGGAGTTTAAAAAAAAAGTATCAAATCTCACTAAATGAAATTACGCAAGTCGATGTGGGAATCTAACTCCACCTGTTTCCAATGCTCCAAGCTGATTTCAGCATGGGAGTTTTTTTAGCATCTCGAAAATAAAGCACGATCTGATCTTCGATTATTGCTCAGATAAACATTGCTGAGGGAGCCGTAAAAAACAAAGCCTAGTAGAGTCTTTTTTTTTTTTTGATTGAACAATGACAAAGTTATTACAGTCTTGACAGTGAATTACAAGCTGACAAAAACTGGAATTAAAAAGATCTGCGGCTGAAATGTGTGTTCAGTAAAGTCTTAAAAAAGGTCTGTGATTTGTTGAGAAACTGTGTTCTGGGCTGTGAGCTTCAAAAGCTGAACACAAGGGAGATTCATCAAATGTGGCCAGCATGATCTTTCCATCTTTCACCATCCACACATACACACACACACACACACACATACAGTATACTCTGGCTCCCCAAGCACTTGTTGTTCTACTAATTTAGCTGACTGAGCATATAAAGTCTGGGAAAACTCCCCGAGCCAAGGACAAGAGGACTTTGAGAGTCATTATCACCTCCACATCTGCTGGTTTCACTCAAGTCAAGATTCCCTCGGTGCTAATACCTGTTAGATAACTTCACAAAGACAGAAAGAGACAGAAAGAAGGAGAAAGAGAGACAGCAGAGAGAGGAGGAGAAGGAGGAGGGCCTGGGGATGTGCAAACACTAGGGGGCAGTCTAATACAAAGCATGAGCTGGGAGGCGTGTGGTCCTGAATCAAGACACTCTGAAGAGATGGAGACTTGTTGAAGCTCCTAACTTTTCCAACCCTCCTAGAAAACAACAGCACAGCCCAAAATCTGGCACAAACAGCCCTCTTCTTGTTTAGACAGATGATCATCACTTTTTAATCGCTCAATTTTTCAAACCCCGGCTTTAAACACACAGTCATTTAGTCTATAATGGCTCTGTTTAGAGCTCATTAAGCCATTAGAAAGTGCAGGGCACACCGTTCAGGCCCCTCACCCAGTTAGACAAAAGGCAGAGAATGGACGGCTTTATTCTGTCTTTGGCTTCCGCTATCCTCTGTTCAATATTCTCCTCTCTTCTTCTCTTCACGGTTACATAAACACCATCTGAGATAGCCAGCCACATCCTCCATATTAGATTCCATTGAATCTGCACATAATGGCTGTGGTGTGGCCGTGCAGCCGGGTGGAGGGCTCTCTTTCTCTCTCCAGCCCTTCTCTAGGTTGGTGGGACCCAGCGGCGGTGTTGCTAAAGCGTCTGTTTAGCAGGGAAGCCAGCGCTCCTTGATGTGGCTTCGGAGGAATGAGAGCCGCGGCCGCAGAAGGAGCAGCATGGAGCTGCTTCAGCGAGCTGTAATATGAGTCAGAAAACAACACCAGGCACCTCCAGCCATGCTCACTCACTGTTTGTTTTTCGCTGAGTGTGTGCATGTGTGTGTGTGTCTGTGTGTGTGAGAGACTGCAAAAAGCACACCTGTGTGTCTGTGCTCGTACACTCTACATCTACATTCCCCTCAAACATATGCAAGTTTGACTGTGTCTGCATGTGTGCTATAAACTCTATTAGGGAATCTTCCTAAGTCCCTATGAGTGTATATGAATGAGTGTGTTATGTCTGAGTGTGTGTATGTGCATGCGATTGTGTGTCGTGTATGAGTCTGTGTGGTTAAGATAAGATGAATACCATTGATCCCTTACAGGAAATGTGTCTGCAAACAAGCATGTGCACACAGTATGTGTCTGAGAGTGTGTGTGTGTGTGTGTGTGTGTGTGTACAGTTTAATATACAGTGTATGTGTGTGTGGTGTGCAGTATGTGTAGGTAAAGGTGTGTTTTATGAATGTGACTACAAGAACATTCCGTTCATTCAGTACATTTGATATTGAATCTAATACAGAGTTACATTGTATAATAATCTGCAACACATATAGAACATCTTGAGGATGGTTACAATATTAAAAAACACTCCAACAATTTCATGTGCCTGAAAAGGTTTTGTATAACATTCTGGCAGACGTACCATACTGTAAGTGAATGTTTTAGTTCAATGTTTATGTTGTATGCTAAACATAAACAAACGTTCTCAATGCAACACTGATTAATGTTGACTGGAGCAAATATTACAGTGTTCTTTCCTTAACTAAGCTGCTAAATTTGTGTCAAAATTCCTCAGGGATATTCTCATAGAAGCACATTCTGAAAAGCTTTTAAAAACACTGCACCAAAAATCATTAGAGCGTTTAAAACATGCATTATCATAACCCATAGGAATGTCAATGGAGCAGTACTGGAACCAAAAGTCCCTAGCTGGGACAGCAGTTAAAATTTTATGGTGACTAATATAGTAATTGTAATACTACCATATGGGAATTGCAATGCGGAACTGCGAGTGTGTCAGCTCTGATGTGGCATAGTGAAGATGTGCGAAGAACCACTCAATCTGAAGCATTTGTGTAAATTTCCTGCTGTGAGGGTTTATTTTTAATCCTATAAATCACAGTTTATATATATTGTTTTTACATGGTTTACCATTATTTGAAATAAATCATGTATGTTGTTTAGTTTGGCATATTGAATTGTACTAAATACTACAATACCAATGACTCTTGCTGATTGTTGCTATAGGAAAGATGGCAGCAAGAGCCAGACAATGATTTTTACCTTCTTGGGAATAGTCTACTTAGGTATCAATTTGTCAAGAGTGGAATTTGTCTAAAATTGATTCAAAATCACAAATCGTCATATTTGACCTTTTATAAGTAAACCTGATTGGATTTCAGTGAATGTGCACACTTTTGAATACATTCAAACAATATGAGAAAACGCTTTTGGAACAAAACAAGCTAACGTTAGTAAATGATATGCTAACTCTAGTGCTGAGTCTCAAATCGCATACTTGCAGGTGTACTTATATGTCTTATACTGAAATTTTGAGTGTATACGTGCAATCACACTGATAAGTATGGAAAAATGCAGTGCACTGTAAGTATCCAGAGGGTGCATTCAAAACGGTGAAAAAGTTGAGTGTGTAACTATGGACACTTCTCGCTATCAACGGCCGCCATCTTGGCTACATAGCAGAAACTGGAAAGTTAGCTCCAAACAAACAAAAATGGCAGCCAAGGATGTAACTACGGTGAACATGAAACATGTTTTTTTGCACTAAGTGCCACTATATAAAAAATATAAATAAAAGCCATCAGTAAGTTTCTTGGGTTAATTAAGCAGTCTGTAATGATTTGGTACCACAAACTGTATGCTAACAAATGGAATGCTAACGCTACCTTGCTAACAAACCTAATCATCTTTTCCGGTAAGTGTGCAACAGCTGTGATTTGAGACGACACTAACCTATCGAAATTTGTGCGCTACACAAGTAAGTACACAGTGTACTAACAGAAGTGTACTAACAGTAGTATGTGATTTGAGACACAGCACAGGTTAATACTGCAGGTAGGCATGCTAATGTTTGTCGTATATGTGAGCAGAGAAAATGCATTGTTTAAATCATTCTTTACACTTTTACAGATGTGTTTTGGGGGGCTGGAAAAGACACCACCCTCCCAACTCTTTATATTCATAGTATCGCTTTACTACAGGCCCATAAACTCCACCTCAACATGTGGAGGCGTTGAAAATGTCCAAGTCAGAGTCGTCAAACATTGTTTATGGAAAAAAACGAGCTGGACCAACTTGAAGGAACTCCTCCAACTGCCCTACTCTATAGTAATTTGATAAGGATGCAAATACAGTTATAACACAATGATAGTAATTCAAAACAGTGATGGGAGTAGTGATCCTAATGTAATAGTGGAGTAATGGTCTCCAGTCTTACATTATACCTTCTTACCCGTGTACCCCTCCCCACTGGGTTGTTTTGAAAGCATAGCCCCTGTTGTCCAGTAGTAAAGCGAGTTTCTGCAGCGCTCCGAGAATAATTAATTCAGCTGGCCATGGTTGAAGGGGTTCAACGGAGAAATGAGAATAAACAGGGACCTAACTCTTAATAAAGCAACCCGGTTTCAGGGATGTAATGGGGGGGATTTTGTGGAACATTTAAGCCGATTGTATTCACTCTCTTCAGTGACACACTCGGTTTGGAAAGTCCCACCATTCACCTGCTGCTGTATCCCTTTTCTGGGAAAAATCAACGTAAAGGCATTCCCGCAATCTCTACCCTGTCTTTATCCACATCTCCTCTTCTCGGATGTTTGGCCATCAAGGTGGGGTCTGTGGTGGGCAGGACAAGGTGTGTGTCTGATCAAACACACCTGGTCAACCTCAACCCCCTCAACCCCCCTCCCCACACACACTGCGTACAATCCCTTAATACAGAGGCAGAAGGCTGACAGAAAACAAACACTAGTCATACGTGTGTGGGTGTGTGTTTGTGTGTGTGTGTGTGTGCAGGGAAAGCTTTCAGCAACTGGTGTGAAGGAATCCAACTCCAGTGGCGGTGACCCTCACGATTTACACCACTCCTCCTTCTTTTCTCTCTTCTTCCTCTCCCCACTTCTCTGTCACCCTCTTCATCATATCACCCTTACACCGCCTGCCCTGGAGAGACAGCTGCGGAAGACATTATGTTATGGTGTGTGTGTGTATGTGTGTGTGTGTGTGTGTGTGTGTATGTGTGTGTGTGAGAAAGATAAAAAAGAAAGAAATGAGAAGATAAAGAGGGAAGAAAGAGTGTGAGAGACATAGAAAGAGAGCATTCGACACAGTGGCACAGGGAAGGCACACTGAACTTTAGCCGACATTTACGTACGTGTCTCTGCAGTCTCCTCTCAAAAACATTTGCATCTGGTTTGAAAACAACCCCTATGTAGCCCCCTTCAACATATGTCTCACAGATCGACATCGGTGGGGTGGGAGGGTGAGGTGGGAGGGGGGCTCCTTATGTGCTCATTCAAAAGGACAATCACTCTTATGCGTTTGAACATTCAACCAAAGTTTAGGAATCTTTCACTTCCTGTTCATACAGCACTTTGGGAGGTGGGCTGACGGCTGACAGCTGAAGTTCAACCCTGATGTTGGTCTTTATGGTTCTTTTCACCGCAATCCGAGGGGTCATTTCACCCACAATTTCAAAATTGCCTATTCATCATAGAAAATTGCATTTCTTGGAAGAGAGAAAAAAAATAAACATTCATATTCACTTTGTGTTTTTAAATTCAAGGCTGCTGTAACTACGCTCGCCCTCGCCAGAATCAAAGCAGTTTCCTCCAATCATGCATATTATTGTGGGCATGGAAGCTGGACGTTTGGGGGGGGGGGGTGGGGGTTTGATTTATGGGAGAACTTGTTGGGTCCATCAGTTACATATGTGTGTGTACATATGTGCCTATAGCCTCAGATGTGCTTGTGTTAAGTGATTCTGCACATTTTGTAACAATGAAATGGACAGTACAGTAAAGAAGTTAGACGGGGCAAGAAAAATGATCATGTGGGTTTTAAAGGGGCACTCCACTGATTTTACACATTTCATATAAACATACGGGTAGTGCTGGTTGGTCTGTTGCAACAGGTGTGTATTGTGTATGTGCAGTCATCGGCCTCTTTATTAGGCACACCTGTGCAATGTAATTCAATCCAATACAACAACTCTGCTATAAATTCTACATTTATGAGGCTTATACATTTTCAGTTTTTGTTGACATTGTCAGGAAGTTGATAATTATACTTCATGCTTATTATTGAGGTCATAGTGGGCGATGGTGTTCGTAATATTTTGCCTCTCTCATGTATGTTAAAGGAGTGGACAAAATATTAGGAACACCAGTCAATATAATTCACCCCAGTATGCCATCACCACCACTTAGTACTACCTCAGTAATAGAATTATCACCTTTTTTTAAAAAAAATGTCAACAAAAACTGAAAATGTATAAACTTCATGAATGTAGAATATATAGGAGAACTGTTGTATTGGGTTGCCTTAGATTGTACAGGTGTGCCTAAAGAAGCGGCCATTGACTGTGATGTATATTCTGTGGTCCTGGAGGAACTAAGCAGGTGACACATTTTTAACTGAAACCCTGTATTACACTGATGGTGTGTAGTATATTTGCCTAAAAAAGATGTGTTGTCGTTATTCTTCTTCACATTTCCAAAAGGCTACTACTTTGCAAGGTTTTTGGTTACCACCAGTGCTGTCCATTATCTGCTAGATGATCATTTTTCCCGCACACTTGTTGATACAACCTACCCACAGTGCATTGTGGCCTGCTAACCAATCATCACTTGCCCAGCTGTGATGACTGGCTAATAAAACAGTCAATCATGAGACTAAACTTTCTTGGAAACAACTATTATTTTATACCGATTGGAGAACGTTGCTGTCGGGTGGAAACCTTGTAACTCCATATTTTGTTTTGGAAATATTAGGTTCCCAAAACACATTTTTTTTCTCTCATCATTGAGGGCCCCTTTCTGCTTGCGGCCCTCTGGGCACTTTCCCAGATTGCCTGTATGGTAGATCCGGCCATGATTTTTGGAGCTTCACTTATCCTAGGGTCTGAAAATCTAATGCTCTTGCTTTTAAACAACTTTTTAAATCTATCTATCTATCTATCTATCTATCTATCTAGTCCAACTTTATGTAAGTTTAATACTAAATCTCTTAATTACCTCTTTAAATTTCAACACACATGATAGTACAGGTTGTAATGTGCTTTTATTTGCTAATATTTACCTGATCTCTGACTAGTTCATCTACTGAATTCTGTGTGTAAATATGAGAAGAATATTGTCTTGTTCATAGTCTATGACTACGAGAAATCCATGTTAAGTTAGCTTATGGATAGTTATTGTTGTGACATAACTAATATTATTAATCTGGTGTGCTATAACACCACTGTCTTCACCTGGGCTGGCCCTGATTTGCACAAATCCCAGGAAAAACAAAAAACAGAGGCAATCAAGATATGTGATCTGATAAATGGAAACACAAACATGAAGTTACATGTAAATGAAAGTGTTGCAAGTGAATTTTATACGAGACACTTAAAATGACAAGTGCAAATAGTGCCAATTAGTTTGGTTGATGTGGTGAAACTATTGCTTGTTTACAACCATCTGAGTGTCTGATTGCTTTTCTATGTTCTGTATTTCTTCCTCACTCCAACTTCATTGTAGTGATGTCAGGCAATGCTTCATTGGTGTGTAAAATGTTTGGATCATAACCAACAGGTTGTAAAAACTATGAAATTATGACCCAACTGCAATAAACAGGAATTATCCTTTAAATATTTATGCACATGGATCTGTGTGATTGCAGGTAGGTGTGCTCATGTGTGTGTTTTGCCGGCATGTGTCTACAGTAGGTCCATATGTGTTCATGTCAATGAGTTTGCAGTACGCTGCAGTATTGTCTGAGTGTATTTGCAGAGTGTTAATCATTGTGTGAGTCAGTGTGTAGTTTGTGGCAGGACGCTGGATGTGGCTCCTTCATTAAAATGTTAACCAGGCCACCCGGACAATGGGCGCACTGTTCATCCTGCTGTCCTCTTCATGCTGAACTGTGTTTCTCTTTCTCTTTCTGCTTTCCCCCTCTCTCTTAATCCCTCTCTCTCTCTCTCTCTCTCTCTGTGCCCTCTTCATCTCCCTCTTTATTTTCTGAGACATGCATCAGCCTTGACTGTCGTTGAAACCGCAAGCCCACAAACAGAGAACTTTTTTTTTTGTTTTACCTTCCATCTTACTTTTTTTTCTCTCTCACTCTCTTTTGTGTCCGTTTGTTACTGGGTTGTGGTTACTGTGTCAGGCCTCTTTAGTTTCAACTTGAACACATTTCAACTCTGTATGAACCAAGCAGTCATAAATCTGATTATGCACAGGCACGCTAGTGTTACTGAATTACCTTTACATAAGTGTGTATGTATGTATGTATGTATGTATGTGCATGGGTATCCAGGTATCCATGTGTGTACATGCATGTGTCTCCACATGAACACGGTCACAGTACATCATGATGCAGTTGCAGAAATGTGTGTAAATAAATAAGGATTAGAAATTTAGGGATTCATTTTTTTAAATTTAAAAACTAGAAAGTCACTAGCTGCAGTTACATGGACAATATTTCTTCAACCCAACTCAAATCGTTCTGATTAGAGATTCCAACTGAACTGTTTACATGGACACTAAATAAAGGCATCCAATGAGATGTGTGTTTGGATGCCCTTAAGCAGTTAATCAGAATATAACTTTTTTGACATGTGCAATGTGGTTTCACCCACTGTGAAGCGTCTAATCTGCCGTAAATATAACAGAAGAAGAAGAGGAAGTGGTTTTGCTTGTTGAAAAAAGATGGCGATGGACCCACATTGTATCCTGGGAACAATATTTGAGTCTCTGCTGTTCTTTCGAATTAGGCCTCAATCTCAGCAGCATATACTTTTAAGACCTCTAACAAAAAAGTTCCACCAGCCACAAACCAATTTTGTTTTGCAACCGCCATGTTTCTGTCCGTCCTGGAGACTCATCACCTAATGTTGGCAAACATGCACAGAATATATTTATTTCAACCAGAGAAAAACAATCTAAGTGTTTTGATGGTTATTATATTATATTATAAACCACCCCTCTCAGCCCAATGAAAATTCCTTCTGATCAGGCCAGTCTCTTGTGATTGTGTTGGTTACATGAGGCATTTTTATCCTGATTGGGCTATTACTCCAATTATTGGTGGCATATTAGTGTCCATGTGAATGCAGCTAATGTTAGTCCTTTAACTGAGCATATTTGTATTATTATTTACACATGGAGTAACCAATAATACACTCTGAACTATCCTGATATAAGAAAATAACGGATAAGGCAGAGGTGAGTGCCACGACACAAAGCTAAGTCCATTACTTTCTATATCAGGAAATCTCAGGAGTATATTATTGCAGCTTTACAATGCTCTGGTGGTTTATAGTGTTCACAATATGGTAGCGCTTTCCAATGCCGTCTAACCAAAGGAAATCAATCATGGCAAGAGCTTAGGGAGTTATAGCTACATAAAACTGCAATTTTTAATTTTACATGTTGGTTTTTGTAATTAAATGCAACGTGTTAATATGTGATTTTTACTGATTTTCAGATTTTGTTACCTTCAAACAGAGCCGTGCTAGCTGTTTTCCATGGTTTCTAGTTATTATGCTAAACTAAGCTAACTGCCTGCTGGCTAATGCCATACATTTACCATGAAGGCATAACAGTGGTATCACTCTTCTCATCCTACTCTTGGCAAGAAAGTGAAATACCAAAATTATGCATAAATACACGTCTGTGTTTGTGCATACACAGTATTCATGTATTTTGGCTTGTAACTCCAACATGTGTTCCAGCTCAGTAATAATCACTGCTGTCCAACCGTGAGAGCGTCCGTGTTTCCCCAGGCCTGGTATCTTGTTCACCTGTCCCTGAGGATCAGCTGGGGCAGAGGCAAGGGGTAAGGGGGGTTGTCCGGGGGTATCTTGGTGTGAGGAAGGGGGGTAGGGGTGGAGGGGGTATGGTACCCCTCAAGAGACTGGTACTCTACATGTAAGGGCGTAATGAGGATCAAAGTCCCCCTGACACCCGTGGCTCCCATGGGCCGTGTAGCCCTGTATGCAAACACCCCCGCTTTGCCGGCATCGCCCCCACGTTCCCAAGCATCAAAGCAGCTATCGATCGCCACAGAGAAACAGGTGGGGAGTTCTGTGTGTATGTGTGTGTGTGAGAGAGTATGTCCGTGTGTGTGTGTGTGTGTGTGTTTTCAACTGCAGATCTTTCAGCACTGCAGCTGGGCAGCTATCTTTTGGCTGCTGCCACAATAAAAATGAGGAGACACTTCCTCCTTTCTAACCACTGTTTCCTCTTGGAGAAAAGCCTCCTTCTTCACCATTTAACCCCTGTCTCACACACACACGTTTGTCTTTATATCCTTTTGAGGACACTTGTTGACATAATGCATTCCCTAGCCCCTTACTCTAACCTTAACCATCACAACTAAATGTCTGAACCCAGCCCTTATCCTGAACTGAACTGAATCAACCTTAAAACCATGTCTTAACTTTCAAATTGCCCTTTGAGGCTGTGAGGACCGGCCAAAATGTCCTCACAATGCTGGTTTTAAAATGGGTTCTCTGAAAGATAGAAACACACACACACACACACACACACACACACACACACACACACACACACACACACACACACACACACACACATTTCTAAGCAGGGAAACACACACACATACATAAAAACAAATTTACCCAAATGACATCATGGCTCTGATGAAAGTAAGATGAGCATTTTTCTCCTGAATTCACAACATTTGTGATCTTTGACATTCTAACATGTTCATGACATGAATTGTAAACAGACACTCAACTCTCTGACCACAGGATATCAATGGGGGTCAAAGAGGAAATGATGTCATGGCTTACTGTCATGCTTCCAGCGTGATGATAGATTTGGTTGAAAGTGCATGGAGTCATGCGAAGGATAAAAAGGAAAGACGCAAAACTGTATCTAAGATCTCTCTGCAAATTGAGCATGTCTATCCCACTCTCACATGGATGTTTTTCCTCTCACTGTCTCTCTCTCTCTCTCTCTCTCTCACACACACACACACACACACATACACACCGACAAACTCCTTAGTCACCTACATTTCCACTTTGCAAATTACAGCCTGAATTATGGCCCCCACCAATCATGGCACGCATCTGTTACCAGCCCGCCAATCACTGGTCTCCGAGTGCTTGTTGCCGTGCAGGGCGGTCGAAGCAGACTTAAGGTGCTCATTTTCTGCTCAAGCCTGTAGTTAGAGGCCATGGGAACAGGAGGTCGGCCATTTTGGCGCCCTGCAGACCCTCGCAGAACGAGCGGGGATTGCAGGGTTTTCAAAAGTGTAAATACTGAATCCAGCTTGTGTCATAAAAAACGTACTACGTTTTACCGTTTCATTTTGTTATAGAGACTTGTTTTGCTGAATGAACTCTGAGGAGACATTTATCTCTGACAGGTTTTATAGCAGCGTACGCTCCAAAATGTCTAAGTGGCAGATGCCAGATTTGATATGGGATCTCTGAAAATAGACTGAAAAAAAAAAAATGCTTATGTGTCTGATTCACCCACAAACTATGAAGGAGCTTTTCCAAGCACTGAGGAGTATTTAGGGTTGTGGAGTAACAGTACAACAGATCAGATAGCAGTCATATTGTTCCACATCAAAACTGGCAAGGACAAACATGATCATTTACTTCTTCTTCTAGTCTTTTAGATGTTTTTTCACTTATACCTACAATGAGTGAGCAGATTGTGGTTCAGAATTATAGTCTTCAGAATTCACCACTTTAAATGTACTTGTGGATGTCAGGTCAAAGTTGTGATCATTCTGTTTCAAGTCAAGAGGGACTACTTGCAAAGGCGTGGAAAAGGAAGGCAGCCTTGAAGTGTCAAAAACTCCAACAATGCTTGTAATGAGAACAACTTCTACAAGTGTCTTTATCAGGGTCATATCATTCTAGTACATCACAACTGAGGGGCACATTTTGGGAAAAGACAAGCCAGAGATCCTTGTTTAAGATTCACTTTTCCTGTCCATGGACCAAATCCAATAGCTGACCCCTTACCCTACCAGCTCAGGGACCTAACAACGTTAATATGCACTACAGTGTCCTTTTTCTTTCATCCTGAAATGAGTGTTTGTGCTGTGTTCTCTAAAGAGGAACTTGGACATGAGTCAGACTGAAGTCACATACAATTAGGAATTGAGACTTGACATGGGATTGGCTACTGGGAGACTTGATTCCATGAAGACTTGACCTGAGATAAGGTCAGGGCCATGACCTGAACCGCGATGTCCGGCCAATGAACTTTGTTGCATGACGTCCCCTATGTTTCTCTCTCTGTTCTCATTTCTAGTCATCTCCTAACTGCTGTCATCTAATGAAAGCGAAAATCCCCCAAAGATTAATGCTTTTTTCTAAAAATTCTTTAGACCTGGGACTTCATCTAGACTTGCTTTGGCAAGACTTGACATTTGGTTGGTTGTCCCAAGACTTGACTTAAGTTGGACTTGTCTAAACTGTGTTGAGACTAGTTTTGACAAGACTTGAGATTTGACGTGCACTTTATTGGGTGTCCTGAGACTTGAAGTTGGACTTGTCTAAATTGTGTTGAGACTTGACTTGGACTTGCTTTGACAAGACTTGAGACTTGATGTGCACCTGATTGGTTGTCCTAAGACTTGACTTAACTTAAATTATGTTGAGTTTTGACAAGACTTGAGGCTTAATGTGGGCTTGCCTGGATTGTTTAGAGAGTTAACTTGGACTCATTTTGACCATCTTGAGACCTGGACTTGCTCCAAAAGCTTCAGTAAAAGCTGCTGTATGCAGTGTGTGTGCACACCAAGCAAATGATCTTCAGTAATGATGACATTATGGCAGATTACAGTGTGTTTTTGCAAATATGCCGCATGTTACCATTTTGAGTTTAACTTCTCTGACCTTGATTGCCTGACGCATCTACTGAGGAATGAATGTGTGCGAGCGTGTTGGGATGACGTTCCCTGTACAATGTCGACCGAGCGTGATGAGCCATCCCTCATCATGATTTACCTCACGGGCTTGCAGCAGCTCACTCTTGGGAAATTAGAGAGCATCCAGAGATGTGTGTGTGTCATTTCACAGGAGTCCAAGTGTAAGTGTGCATCTTCAGTGTGTGTGCATGTGTGTGTGTGTGTGTGTGTGTGTGTGTGTGTGTGTGTGTGTGTGTATATTGGTTGGTTGGCTTCTGTTTGTGAGTGCGTGCCTCTGAGCGAAGCTACTACTGGTGAGCGGTTAGTACATTTGTATGTGTGTGTGTGTTTGTGCGGTCTGGGATTTGCTGTCTGCGTGTGTATGTGTGTGTGTGTGTGTGTGTGTGAGTGAGTGTGTGTCCACAGTTGTGCTCCTAATCACAGTCTTTAAAGTTGTGTGATCACAGGCCTTGTCGAGCGAGCCCAGCCAAACGACTGACTGACAGACACACACATAACACACTCCTAAACACACACACACACACACACAAACATATTCACACACATTCACAAACATAAACCACATGGACATGCACATATGTTCAGACACACACACACTATTGTTACAGACACTTTCAGCATATCAAACTTCACACACATACACACCGTATTCATGAATTCATCCTTCACTTTAAGGCCGCCACGCAAACAGATGCACACACACTCCCATTTTTTACCCACCACAGTCAATGTTGGCGGGATCCACTCTGCTTCAAACAGCCGACCTGGGGTAGAGGCGAAGAGTTGGGGGCTATTGTATGTGTATGTGTGTGTGTGTTACGGAGAGTCATCTTTACTGAGATTAGTAACCTTTAAATACAGCTAATTAGAGAGGTGTGTGTCCGTGCTGTTGAAAAGCGGTCCACCGTTGAAGGCCAATGACAGACTAGGATCCTCCTGGGTGTCTTGAGGAGGGACACGTTATGAAAGGGATGTGGTGCCTTGTGTGTACGGCCCTTGGCTGTCATGTGGTTCAAGTCAGGGAAACACTGTGTGTGTACGTGTATGTGTGTGTGTGTGGGCGAACGCTTGTGTGTGTGTGGTGGAGTGATGTGTACAGGTCTGCGGACAAAAGTTAGAAGGAGTTGTGCCCCGGTGGCCAAATGATTAAGACGTATACCATAGAGCCACAGTTCAATTCCCAGCGGGGGGTCTCCCTCTCTCCTTGTTTTCTGTCTGGCTTCTCTGACTTAGATATCTCTGAAAATAGATATGTGTATGTATGTACGTATGTACAGTATGCCTGGGTGTATATATAGACATATATATCCATAAGGAAGCAGCTAATGGGGATCCTAATGAACTAAACTAAACTGCAAAACACGTGGAAGTTCACATTCTCATTCTTTATGTTGTGTGAAAAAATTGCCTCCCCTCCTTTTTCACTATAGACCACCCCAACATTAACAGAGATTGTTTGTGTGATAAAACGCACATTTAGTTCATTGTTTCAGTCAATCTGTTCATTCATTAGCCATGTTACACACACACACACACACACACACACACACACACACACACACACACACACACACACACACACACACACATTTCTAAGCAGGGAAACACACACACATACATAAAAACAAATTTACCCAAATGACATCATGGCTCTGATGAAAGTAAGATGAGCATTTTTCTCCTGAATTCACAACATTTGTGATCTTTGACATTCTAACATGTTCATGACATGAATTGTAAACAGACACTCAACTCTCTGACCACAGGATATCAATGGGGGTCAAAGAGGAAATGATGTCATGGCTTACTGTCATGCTTCCAGCGTGATGATAGATTTACATAGATAGAGGGACATAGATAGACACACACAAGCAGTTTCAGTTGAGTATTTAGCTTTTCACAGGGTTGTTTTTTTTACAGGTCCTGCTGTGATAATGTGTGTTTTTGTGTTTGGTGATTTAAGGGCAGATCATTTGCCTAATCAGTAATAATGAAAGCAGGTGTGTGTCATTACACACTTGTGACTAAGTTCCATTAAGATGTGAGAGTAAAATTGTTATGTAGTAAATTAGATTCTGTTAATTTTTTTCTCTCTTTCATTAATATTTTTGTTTTATAAATGCCTTTTTGCATTTACTCCTGCATGCTGATCTGCTTCTTCAACACATCTGGCTTTAAAGTTTTCCTGTTTTTACATCTTCTGCCCTTTAACCCTTAAATACTGTTCATATTCTGACCCGTCTTAAGTATTCCTTTATAATTAATATATCTATCCGCCAATACACTTCAAAAATTTCCAGGCAATATTTCGCAGCCCTGGTACACCAGAATGTATCTATGAGCCAAAATACTTCGAAAACACTCCTGAACTATTCACTCCTAACTGTTCATTAGTTCAAAGTAAATCCTGGTGTTTCTATCAGTAGGCCTATACAGATTTAATTTCCACCTGCCAGACTTTGACTGCCATCCAGTTATTTCCAAGGACGTTGTGGCTTATCAGATCACTTTCCAACTCATAGGCATGCAGTCACTACAAAAAACGTTGTTTCTTCATCCAGATATCATGCAATAACATTCATTTATGAGACAATAAAACGTAAAATCTAAAACTTTCACAATCTTTGATTGTGTCAGGGCCCCAAGATTTGGAACTGTTTAACCAGATGACGTGAGATATGTCGAATCTATAAAACGAGACTTTTCTTTCAAGAGGAACTCCGCTGATTGTTTACGGGGTGTTGGGGCGTACTACTGCATATGTGAAAAAGTTGTATAAATCCTTTTGTGGCTCCAGAGGGAGCTGTGTGAAGTGGGATTGCCCAGTTAGAGCTGAAGACTACAAGTTTGAAAAATGAAAAAAAAAAGAAAAGAAAAAAAGGGTTAGTGGCTGTGGAGTTAGAAAGAAGTGAGGTTAGCAGACCCCTCTAGCTGCTTCTCATCTCTGCTTGAGGCTAGCAGCTCCAGGCCACGTTAGCTGCTACTAGCATAACGCAGCCAAATCTCTGACTAAACTAATCTCTGTTAGTAGAGGAATGCAATAAAAAGATGATATCTCTGGTTCTGCTGCATCGATTTTGATCCTTTATTTGTCCATAATGAGTCTAACAATGCTAGACAATAGGAGTGCAATGCTAAATCAGTGGAGACTCTTTTAAAATGGAATGGGAAGAACAGGGTGTATAGGAAGGATACATATTCTTTGAATAATAGTATATGTGCTATTTGTTTAATTATTAATAGCTACAATAATAACTTTTATTGAAGTCTGTGGTGTAGCAGAGGAACAACAGTCTTTGATGTTACCATGATTTTGGGCGACCAGTTTAGTAAAAGGGTGTAATGTGTTGCTTGCAAGTGCCTGAATTAGGCAAGTGATTAGTGATTGGAAACATTTTCTTGTTTTGTATGATGAGTTTTTGAGATGCTGTACATTTAGAGGATGATAGAAGGTGTTGCATGTTTGACAAAATTGGAATTAGGGGGAATGACATCCTTTAAATACAACTTTACATCACAGCTTCATGGTTGGCACCTAGTGGCAATGTCATGTTTTCTTATAATGAAAACATAGCTTTAAAAACAGATTTCACATTGCATAAAGATATGCTTCAAAGTAGGACCGAAGTGGGTCCAAATGTAAATGTATGTACAAACAGATGTGCAGTAAAAACATAGTATTGTATATGAGTCATTATAATCAACCTATGGCATGAATTCTTAAGTAGTCCTTTAGTATAATAGTAGTATTACTTCAGTAGGTCAGTAAAAGATTTGGCCAAAATGGTGTTCAGTCACTTATATCCAACTTTGATATCATAGTACTGAGAATTGCAACTTACCGCTTCTTATTTTGTACTATAGATTATCTGATCACCACATGATTATGAAATTTGGCTTAGCATCTGTTTTGGGTGGCAGCTGTCACTGACTGAAGTGTAGGTGGCCAACAGAGAGCGATAAGGAAGCCAACCAGGAGCAAAGCGGAGCGGCAATGGAATGCCTGTGTTTTGCAGGGTGCTGGGTGTGAGTGTGAGGTCAGGGGTGAGGCGCTGGGAGTGTTTGTGTTAGGAGAGGGTCTGGCCGGGGTCAAAGGGTAAACCATGGGGTAAAGGGAGTGGGTTCAGCCTGTACAGGGTGTTGTTTGATGTTTGAAGATGTGTGTGTGTGTGTTTTGTGGGGGGTCAGTGGGAGGTGTGGTTACTTCAGTTGGTGTGTGTGTGTGTGTGTGTGTGTGTGTGTGTGTGTGACTGTACGCTTGTCAGTCTGTCTTGTCAGAGCCAGATGTTTTGGTGTGTAGCATAGATGCAGCTAAATTAATGGTGTGTGTATGTGTGTGTGTGTGTGTGTGTATGATATGAGTGTGCGTTGCTGTCAACAGGTCAGTGAGATAATCGCTGGCCTGCTGTCAGATCCCACCAAGTGCTTGACCTGTCAGGCCCCTCCCCCCTCTATCAACACCACAGACTGAGTGTTGAGTCGTCAGTCGTCTGGATAATATCACACTAACACGCATACATGATTACACACACACACACACACACACCATTCACACCACAGGGATTCCACTAATCGAAAAGTTTCACACTTCTTTTTTTTATGTGCTCCACCTCCTGCACACATTTAACCTGGAACTTTTCACCCAGCCGTTCCTCTGATATCGCATCCAAATCTAAATATAGATCAGCTCTCCCTTTCCATTTCTTTATCCTCCTCAGCTGTTGCGTGTGTTTCTGATTAGATCCTGTTCTCTTCCTTGACGTCAGCAGGGCTGCTCCCCTCGGGTCACATTCAAACGCGCATACTCTCTCGCACCTGGGAGATACCGCTGAGGCAGCACCGCGGCGCAGGAAGAGCTGCAGGGGTGAGTGCCTTGCTCGGCGGCACCTCAACAGCGACTGTCGAAATCTAATCCGTGATCTGTAACCGTGGGTTTCCATTCATAAAACCTTTCCTCCGACCATCATATCACGCCACGGTCACCCTCCTCTCTGCCTCAATGTGTTTTTGATCAGATTCCGTCTTCTTCCTTGACGTCAGAGCGGCTGCTTCCCCACTCAACTGTTTATTTTCATACAGATCCCAGTGTGATGAGACTTTATATGACTCTGATATGGAACAAATGACTGCCGAGGAGCTCCGCAGGCCTAGGGAAGGAAGCAGAGGTTGAGAGGCCTCTTGATACCTGCTGTCAAACCTTTTCATGCTCAACTCCTCCAAAACAGATGCGCAGACAGAGTCCTGGCCGAAGACTCATATTTCTGTAAAAGAAGAGTTATTGTAGACTTTTGGCTTTTCTTTATGTTCACATTTGCTTGATCGATTTTCAGCTCATACGAGGGGCAGACAGAATACTGTCAACACCTGTCTCATACAAACAAATACCTTTGTGAAGCTTCATGTTAAACTTCAGGACTGTGAGAGTGAGGTATTGATTCAATTCTATAGGCATTTTGAGGCTATATTTGATACCATTTTTGTATTTGATTGGATAATTAGATGTATTTTGTTGCTTTCTTATTATATTTCAAATTGCCTAGAAAGCACTATATGTTTTCTTGACATCCCTGATGCAGTGTGGCATAGTATATATATGTATTTAAAGGGTTCTAGGATGGTTGTTGTCTCTGTACAAACTGAATTCACATTTAGTGATACACACACTTTCTTACTACATTCTTGTTTTCCATGTGTAATAATGAGCAAAACATATTTTTAGGAGACAAGGATATCTAATCAATAACAGCAAAAACAGTTTAGTTCATCTTGTCCGTCAGCAAAACAATTAGCAGGCAGGAAAAAACCATAAAAGAATGATTCTCCTGATATTGTATTAAAACCTGTGTAGTGGTGTGTATGTTGTTGCAATAAATGTCTGGGGCCCGACCGATACTACATTTTTGGGTCCAATGTCGACACCAATGTTAGGGAGTAGAAAAAAATTCCAATAATGATTTATCAGATGATAATCTTACAGAATATGTATATAAAATGCACATTTTGTGCAATGTGGTTATCAAACACTTATGACAAAGATATGTAATGGAGACTGTCATTTTACAGTTGAACAATATTCATGTATTGTATTATATAGAATTTAATCATTATAAATCACTATAAATAGGAACAAAAAAACATGTGTATGTATATATTAAACTTCAATTAAGCAGAAGGATACAATTTTCATAAAATGTTAATTATATAATTTAAACACAATTATCAGAGCATATCGGATGACATGTATGCCGATACCGATATATCTCTGATAGGACAAAGGGAATGTTCTGTGTTTTACCAGGAAGTTTAGCAACTTTTTAACTTTACAAACCAAATGAGCATGTTGCACATCTGCTAGCTTTTTTCATTCTGGGCTTGTCCTTGCTGTTGCTGAGTCTGCTGCTTTGCAATGAGGTGCTGACAGATTAGAGCAGTTTGACCCTCCACTATACAACACAACACAAGTTAGACACATTAGACTTGTGATTGTGCCTCTGGTGGCTTTCCACCTGTACAGAACTAAAGCCTAAAGAGATCAAAATGTTTTTTGTAAATATTCTTCTGTATGCACTGTGCAGCTGGGAAAACAATAAAAAAGCCTTCAAGCTATGCAGCTGTGTGCAGTACACAGTATATTGAAACAGCACTGTGGCACTGCTGATATTGGCAAATAAACAACTGCCACTTTAAATGCTAGACTATGCTATAATGTGCTATAATGCTAAAGACAAACACACAGATCTACACTGTGATTTGCACTGTTATTTCTGTATCATGCTTGGTGCCATTGATATGATTTATAGCATTGGTTCCTGCACTAACAACACAGCTGAGAATCCCTCTCTCTCTGACTGAGACATCACAGTCAACACATAGCCTTGTCATTGTCTGTTATACTTACCTATCCATACCAAGCTACAGCATCATTTCATTTCTGACATGAGCAGGGTCTAGAGAAGGCCTTGACATGGTGACCCTGGTCTGCACAGTAAAATCACCTTGTTAGCACATTTGACATGCTAACACGTGCACAGGACACCTATGACAAGATCTTGTGGAGTAAAGCAAGGACAATTGCAAGTGGGCAACACTGATGTGCAGTAGGCACGTGCTAGGCCTTGAATATGAGTCATGAGCTGATGATCACAGATTCTTGTGGGGAGGATTTGTGGGTCAATGATGAATCAGAATATAGGAGGGCTGATATGACTACTACAATGAGGAATGAGGTCAGCTTCTAATTTGGATTTTTGACAGAGTAGTAAAATCTCCACTGCGCTATTCAGTTTTGTCATAAAGATTTACACCAGGGTAAAAAAGTGTATAAAGTCGCCTCCAAAGATAAAAAGGCCTTAACTGGATTTAAAAGGATTCCGTTTCCACTTCAGCCCCTGTCCACTTATGGTGAGGTGGTACAGATACAAGAGTAAAAGCTGCTGGGTAATTGAATGCATGTGGAAAATTCAGCCAGTGTGTCGAAAGATCAGCAGATCTTTAGATCAGGCCTGTTGGCTTGCTTTGTTTACTTGTAGTCCTGTACACATGCTGCACAATGTTGCTGTTATATTATGCAAACCATAGCCGATTTGATCACATAGCAGAGTTCAGCCACGACTTTGACTAAACAAATGAGGGTGACTATCCTGACGCAGCCTCTGTAACCCAGATACACACACACACATACACACACACATGCTTTACATGAGTGCAAGCAATGTCTGTCTTTTTCTGTCTCTAACACACACAGCCTCTTTCCAACTCTTAATCCAAGGACCCTCACCCCCTACAGGCCACCTTGAGTCCAACCAGCCCCAGGGTTGCAGTGATTGATGATTTCATCCAGGGCCAGGCTGCAACCACAGACACACACAAACACACATTACTCACCCCAAAGATAAGCAAATGGTCCGCAAGCTGCCAATGGCCCTAAGTGCTCTGCAAACACAGGTAACACTGGCCTCATTTCAAAAGGGTTCATTACCTAACCGCAGTCCGCTACCTCTACGGAACAAAAAAAAAAACTGAAAGGGCGAGAGGGCCAATGCGTTGGCCTGCTTTCATCTCTTGATCTGGTTGCACAAGGCCAGATCAAATCACTGGCTCTGTTTTCAGCAGTGGGATGTCCTCAGCGTGATGAGAAATAAGCCTCTGATGCTTCACGTGAACGTTTCTGGGTGCTCTGCCAAAACAATTCGCCTTAGTTGTTGTACTTGTATGTTCTGTGAGGAGGCGGAGAAGGTTGTGATCTACATGTACTTGACGTAAACAAGTGAAAGTACAGTGAGATGCAGGTACTATGTCAACAATCAAAGCATGCAGGTAAGATTAACACGTGACATGGAAGAACAAGTTTGGCATTCCTGTCTACAATTCCTGAGATGATGACGATGCAATGCCGATGACAGATTCTGTCACAAGACTGATAGAGGAGGGATGATAACAGGGTTAGATATTACCAGGGTAGCAGGGTGGAAATGCATATCAAATTTTGACTTACTGTAAAATTTAAAAAAAGTAGAGGAGCATCTTCCGACCGCTTCTAGTATCTCTCTGCATAGACTTGAAGAATCATACCAAGAAGAACTGAAGGTGTTCTGGAGGCTTGTTGTAGATCTACACATTACTTAAACTACTAGTCATTTGGTTTCCCTCTGATTTTTCAACCATTTGTACAATGTCTATATAAATCCTAACCTCCAACTTCATAAATGGCATACTTACAGATTTCCTATCAAAACGATGACTGCCCAGTATGTTCTCGGCATGGAGAAATGTAGAACTTGGTGCAGGAGAAGATTGAGAAGTTTTTATGGACATTTTGGACCTCTTATGAGGTGACCCTGGGTTGCCATTAGAGTCAGATGTAACTTCTATAAATCCAAACTGACTACAGTAGCCATTGTCTGCAAAGTAGCAAGCAACCTACTCTTGAGCACTACTACTCAACCCTACAGGCTGTGAGTACTTGCTATTTGAAAGATAGACTTTTTTTTACACTGTGGGACAACAATGTTCTTGGCTCTGTAGTCCGAAGCTCAGCACCCAGGACTCAAGACTCAGGAGTCCTCTCTTTCATCTCCTCCATCGCCTTCTTGCACAACAGGTCGGAGGACCCAGATGAAAGAAGTTGTCTACAGCGGGGTCCTGGCACCAGCCCCCCTCCATCCATCACAATCAACGCCAGCAGTCGGCCCAATTAGGCCCCCGGAACACTCAGGGCCACAGCTTGATTGTTAACACTGTGAAAACACAGCGGAGAGAAGGAGGGGTGGATGTGGGGCGATGACGGGATGCTGAGAGCTTTGGGGGAGTTTTGGGGAGAGATGGAGGAGCAGAGGGGGAGAAAGGTCAGATAGCTGGCGGCCCCATTTCCTCTCTAATGGCCTCCAAACGAGGGAATATAAGGGAACATTGCCCCGTAAAGCAAGTGACCCAGGGGAAAGCGGGGTAGCCGCACCCACCTCCGAACCCTCATTTGACTTGGATAATACACACACACACATCTGCACTCAAGCAATTAAGGAAAAGAAATGGATGGTCATGCATGAACATAATTATGCACCTAAGGCACATTAAAAGAACACACAAGGGAAAACCATAAATACAAATTATGAGCACAAGCATGGAAAGGAAATGTTGATACTGAACATAATCATGCATGTAACATACAGACACAAACTGCTGCGTCATTTCCAAGCAATCCCATAACCCCCCTCCACCACTAATCACTAATTTGCCTCAGTTCCCTTATTGAAAAGCTATTAAAGAGCTGTGGTGCACTTGGCTGTGCCGTAGTCAACCTGATCAACTTTCTGTCTTCTGGTAGATTTACAGGAACCCTAACAGCAGGAAGAAAAACAGGGAAATGCATCAGCTTTTCTGGAAGCCATTACCAAGTTTGTGTGTAAAGTTCTTCCTCAGTTCTTAGTAACTACTTATGTTTGAATATTTTGAAGTGGGATGCGCCATTAATATTTAAGAATGTTTTAGCTAGTAAAATGTAACAAAGTCACTTGCTAGGAAACATGTGTTGCAACACCCAATGAAAAGCTGTTAACTAAAATGAAAGTCACTCTAGCATCAAAAGCAAAATTTCACAGTTTCAGAGCAGAAGCCCAAAAAACCAAAACATAACCAGATCAGTTGTGGGGTCAGGGTACCAGTTTCCCACATGTTTCCATACATTTTGCTACATAAGCTAAGTGACTGCTACCTGTAGCTTCATATTTACATAGAGATATATATGTATTGACCTTATATATGTATTGATCTAAATCTAGGCAAGAAAATGAAAAGTACATTTCCAGATATGTAGAACTATTGCAACTCAGTGCGAATCCTTTGTAAATGTAAGTATGACGTTATGCAAACATGGAGAAATGAGTGGGAAATATCTGCTAACTCAAACAATGCTATTTGGTAATTTAGTCAAACATAATTGGGTTACGGTTTTGTAATTTGAGGTATATTGTGGTTGTTTTGTAAAAATATCATTAAAAATCTTCCAATTTAAAAAATAAATCTTTGTTAAACATTTTGAAGTATTGTATGCTTTATTGTAGCTTTTTTACTCTCCAGGCGAAATGGATCATATATTAGCGAGCTAATGTGAGCATTGACATTTAGCCAAGCTAAGCTACATAACAGCTACGCCTGGAAGTTAGTGCTTGTAAATATTTGTTAACAACTCATCTCTATGTAAGAAGTAGTTTGTGTGCTGCCGCCATTTTAATTTAGTGATGTGAAAATGACCACTTGGAAAACACTTAGAAAACACTAATAACACTTGTGTTATTGAGGCAGCTGTGGCTCAGGAGGTAGGGCAGGTCTTCTACTAATGGGAAGATTGGCGGTGCGATGCCCAGTTCTTCCAATCTGAACCCCAAATTGCCCCTGATGGCTGTGTGTGAATGCTCTGCTCTTGATGAGCAGGTTGGCACCTCGCTTGATAGCCTCCGCCATTCGCGTGTGAATGTTGGCATGTATTGTAAATTGCTTTGAGTGGTTGGAAAACTAGAAAGATATTTTATAAGTGCAGTCCATTTCCCATAACCAGGCTAAGTTTAGACTTACAACTGGCTCCTAGGTCTGCTGTGGTGTCCGGCACTGCTCAGATAAGGAGAGCAAGTCATCATCATTAC
This sequence comes from Scomber japonicus, assembly GCF_027409825.1. Taxonomy (NCBI): domain Eukaryota; kingdom Metazoa; phylum Chordata; class Actinopteri; order Scombriformes; family Scombridae; genus Scomber; species Scomber japonicus. The sequence continues at coordinate 27,735,350 of NC_070591.1, read as the reverse complement.
ATTTTCTAATCATTACAGACTTAGCCAAAGACTACGGCCAACAGGTAGAATTCCATTACCCAAAAGAAATTAAAGTTAGGCACTTAAATCCTCTCTTCTGCAAACAAATTTGCCAAAAAAACACATGCACTCCTTTTTTAGCCATTTGTACTGTAGCCTACACTCATGTGGATTTGGTCGAGTCTGATGAAATGAAGTGTATAAGTTGTGACACTCTGCTCTCTGGTTAGCTCATTGACTGAGTCAAGGTTCTGTTTTGAACCGTTTTTCTCCGGCTTCATTGCTGTATGTGCCAAGCTCTAAGCAAAACCTGCTGTTCCTACCATTTCTGGTAATATAATCTCACTTCATTTGGGTTAATAAGTGAAACCAACTGGGCTCTGTCTCTTTTTTCTGTTTGTGTGAGCGTGGGTGGGTGGGAGCTGGCATGTAGCACATACAGTGTAATAAAAAGTTATTCTTTTTTTTTTTACGGCATTCATCATATGTGTGTGTGTGTGTGTGTGTGTGTATGTACATATGGTTTTGTATAACTCAGAATAAACTTATCAGCCTGCATTTTAATGAAGATATCACTGTCCCCATGGTGGTAGAAATGCAGTTCCAGAGGCTTTTCCAAATAAATCTGGGAGAAACATTGACCTGTTTTTTTGTACTTGCATGTGCGTGAGTGCATATGTAACTGTGGTTATTAAGTAATAAATGCAGACCAGATGTCCTATTTTTAGCCGGGCTCTTCATTCCACAGTTAAGGCACCCATTCTGTCACAGTGAGGCCTGTGTTTGTCCCAGGGCCGGAAGCGGGTGGTAGTGGGCTGTATTGGTTTGTGTGTAACTTAAATCCATCTCTCTGCGTTGGTCTCTTCTTCTGTCATCCCCTCACCTCCTCCTCCTCTACCACCTCCTCCTCCTCCTCTGAAGCTGAAAGGCTGTTTTTTTTTCTTTTTTTCTTGGAGGGGGACCGGAGGCAGCAGGGGAGGGATCAGGCTTGCTTTTTTCGAGGGGAAGAACGTGACGGATGAGAGAACCTGTTTGGCGGAACGGAGAATAGATGTGCGGGTGTAGCTTAGACCCCTATCCTCCATACAATAAAGCGTAACCAGCCCCTGCCCTGCCCATATCCACAGACAGCCGTGTCTGACAGGCCTGACAACAACACTAAAGGTGTGGAATTGCGATTGTGCGGGGGGATTTTCCGTGCCTTCACGCTCTCTGTGCATGAGGCAGAGGCCGGACAGCGGGGTGCGTGTGTCATGTCAGTGTGTATGTGTGTGTGTGTGTGTGTTCAGAAAGCTTGCATGTGTCCACACACGTGATATAATGGATTCTCGGGAGGGCACCCTGCTCTTAATGTATGATTGCTGACTATAACAAACGTATACTATCAAACCAGATGTACAGTCTATTTGGCGGACTGCCATTCAGTTACGGGAAAACCCCACACACACGCACGCACACACGCACACACACACACACATACACACAGGATATACTGTGTCATGCTGTATGCGTAGAGGGAGGCTGACATGTCACGCTAAGAGGTTAAAGGGGGATAATGTTTTGCTATTAGACCAAAAGGCGGGTTTACAAACAGAGAATTCCCTGGGAGACTCCCCTAGTTTGTGCCCTACTGTGTGTGTGTGTCTGTGTGTGTGTGTGTGTGTGTGTGTGTTGTCCGTCTTCATGAATTCCTTCACATTCCTGTGGATCAGTGTGAGGAAGCGCAGTGTCCTGCCAGCTGTGGGTAGATTTAATGCGTCTGCCACTCACTGCAGCAGTACTTTAGCTCAATAATGTCACTGTGGAACTTCCTCATTTCCTTTCTTGCACCTGGAGCAAACAGACGTTCAACCTCTGGCTCAAGGGCACTTTAGCACAGCCTTGGGGTTGATTACTGACATGGTATCTTTAGGCATGCCTCTGTGTGTGGGCATACACGTGTGCGTGCAAATTACGCAGAAAATTGAAGGCAACAAACCGCAGGGGAGAGCTGAAGCATAATGAAGCGAATGATGATGCCGAGGGGGGAAGAAAAGAGCCTGCAGCAACACTCACCTGAGGTGTGAATCCCTTCCTCCAGGCAAGCCAAGAAGTGAGTGGCACACTAATTATCGGTTGGGATTTAGATAATTGAGGTGCAGCAATTTGCGGCCGCATTTAAGGCGGGATAACCTTCACGAGCGGGCTGATTTCCTCTGGGGGAGAGGGGCTCCATGAGCACTCCACGAGGGGAAATCCACCCTATAAAACAATCTACGTGTTACTGCGAGCACTCCAATGAGCTTGTACAGTTCAATCCAGATGTGTGAGCATGACAAAACCCCAACCATGTTATAAACTAAGCTAGTAGTTTGGACAGAAGTCATATTAAATAAAATATGTTGTTGCACTGAATCATCTAATTGGTGTAAAGGTAAGCTTGAGCCTAAAGGCACAAATGCGTCACTTGTTGATGGATGAAAAGCCAACTTTCCAGGCTGTAGTTGAAATAAGAACGTCTATATAATGTATAATAAATGTATATTACAGTATGGCTCCTGGTGATAGAGGTCAAGAAGCACTCTGGCAAGGTTTAGAGCATAATGAATATGATACAGAAACAGCTGGACCTCACGTACAAAAAGTAGATTTTCCCACTGATGCAAAGTTATTTTTGGGGCGATACATCAGTTTTGAATGCTTCTCATAAGCTCCAAGAAAAAGAAATTCTCTCAAGAATGCAGTGCAAGAAAACCACATGAACGTCTTAAAATAATTTGAAACACTGCAATCTGCATGACTGCAGTGACCATCAACAAAATCTACACTCGTGCAAAGTAACAGTTCCAGTGTATAAACCTGACCCCTGACCAATAGCCGGCACCTCTCCAAAACAGCTCCATTAAAAGGGATGCAGACAGTCACTGGAACATCTCACTCCACAGTGGAGGGAGAGGAAGTTGACCTCTGACCTCTGACTTTTGTTCTTTCGGTTCAACTCAAATTGTGTCGGGAGGTCTGCATGGTGAGTTTGACTGTTTTGGACATTGAAACTGTCTCAAATGGTTATTGGCATTATCTCTGCATACGTACACACACATAGCCACAAATGTGTGTGTGTGTGTTTGAAATGTGCACAAAAGTACAAATATATGAATATCCACACTTCTTCCTAACACCACATAGCATCTATCTGCATTCCCTACATTCTGACTTGGCTTGGTACAACTATTGTTCATTTAGTTATATTTAGATTTAGCACATACAGTTCATATTTTCCAAAAATTCTTTGCTGGAACTAATCAGAAATCTCCTTCAAACACATGCTTTTGTTTTCAAGAAAAGAAGATTTTCAAGGAAAGTGAGGGCGAACGCACAGCAACACGTCTCAAATAAATCATTAAGGGACGTATTCTCCTCATGAACTTAGAGGCAAATTACATAATTTAATAGGAAATCATGCATTAGCGAGGGAAAATTTCATTTGGATCAATGGAAGGTATTGATGTCAACATAAATGGCTGCGTGGACTGTTGTAACCCAGTTTGCGATGGAGGGGAGGGAACAGTGGGGTGGGGGATGGAGGGGGGGGGGGTTGAGAGAAGAGTCAGCCCAGTGTAGAGGCTCTTTGTCTGGGATGGACTACAGAGATGCGAGGCCTGGCCTGGTTCTGGGATCTGGACGTTGGCCAGGGCTTGTGGGGGAGCCAAGAGTGCAGAAGTGGCCGGTCTGTCCCATACTGACACAAAGAGGCCTTTCTCTGGACCACAGGTCTGTGGCGGCCCAGGACTCGCACTGGGGACGTCTGACGACAAAAGGGAGGCTGACACACACACGCGCGTGCACACACACATATGGAGCGTGAACACACACATTCACGCACACAAGGAACATGTTTGTGTTGCATCCTATAGAAACGTTAGCAGTTTGTTTTGAATGTATATGTTCACTTTAACAAAAGCAGCGTTAGACATAGCTGCGAGTTCCAAATCATTCTCTTCATTTGTTTCATTGCAAACACATTATAAAGACGCTGGTTTTCATCATGTTCATGCCTGTTTATTTATGCACCTTTATAACCAACACGTACGTGCTTCTACACACGTACCCGCTCGCTCTCTCTCCACCCTTTACAACAATGTTATGTAACACACAGATTCATCTGGATCAGAAAACCACATTTCTGCAGGGGAACCTTTATTTTCTCTGCCTCCTCCCTCAATCCACCAAACCCCCAACCCTAGCCGCCCTGCAGCTTGTAAATGGGGTGAGGTCTGGTCTAGGTTAACCAGACTTGGCCCCCCTGGCCAGTTAATGAAGCTTAATTAGCTTGATTAAATCCTAATTAGGAACTGGGGGTAAAGGGAGAACGGTCTCTGTAAAGATGACCTTTCACCTTTGAGCTTTACCCTCTTTCCCCTTAGATCAGAGCAACCTGGGAAGAGGCACTAAAGGAGCCAGAAAGCTGTGTGTGTGTGTGTGTGTGTGTGTGTGTGTGTGTGTGTGTGTGTGTGTGTGTGTGTGCATGTGTGTGTGTGTGTGTGCGTGCGTGCATGTGTACATAGGTGGACACAGTGATTGTATCCTGTTGACACAGAGCAGTCTTGGCCTCCCTGCTGTTTTAACACAAAGACAGAGCACACACTTATACTCACATATAATACTCTGTCATGTATGCTTACCAACATCTCTTGTCCACCAGCTAATAAGAGAACATTTAAAGGATCATTCACTTAAAAGTTTGCATGTTTGAACTCCCAAATCCACAAAAGTGATGGTGTTTGAGGCATTTTGCAGGTTGACACCAACAGAGTAAAGCTGATATTTGTAGTGTTAATGTTGTTTAATGCTGCACCTACATTGGACTACTTCCATAAAATAGAATTACATGTATTTCCTATTCCTCTCCTAATGTTAAGTTATTTGCAAAGTGGACAAGAAGCATCTCAAACATTTACATCATCAGATTTAATAATATACTAAAATTAGGATAAGATGAACCGTAATGACACTTGTTGGGAAATGTGCTATCATAGCATCAAAGAGTAAAAGACTGAGAAAATGGGCCTCACATAAAGTATAAAGGAAAAGAGTCAGGTCTGTTATGTAATTGCAACCAACTGACAAATTCAACAGGAACATGTGCAGTAGATGGATTATTGTATGGAGAGAAGTATCAAGAGAGTTGGCCGAGAAAACACGAAGCAGAAGTGCGTGACAAATACAGAAAACAATGTTAAAGTTGAAGTGTGCGTAATGTTCGACTCCCACACTTCCTTTTGTGATTTTATCCCCTTCACTGAAATTCTCCATGCTAAGTTTTATTTGATCAGAATACTTGTGGTTTGTGTCGTTGCAACAGAAGAAAAAGCAGACTTGTTATTATTGTGTATGCTTAAGTGTTTTTGGATGACTTATTCGGGTTGGCAGTTAGATGATTTACTGCAGTGTCTTCGTCTATTCATAATAAAATATTTTTGGGCAGCTCCAGTGTTAACGTGCCTGCTCGAATGTGTCAAAAGTGTAGGCATATTTCTAACATTTTCTGCTCTGTGTTTCTCAGACATGGATTGCCCAATGTGCTCCACATGTGGTGACCCCAAGTGCAATGAAGGTGAACCACATTTGGTTTGTGGTGAACATAGAAAAACATAAAATACATTTTAGAAATTAAACAGGAACCATATAGTGGTAACTCACATAAGCATAATACATAGTATCATCTATAAACTGTTTTTACTGAGACTTTTATTTTTGTGGTAGTCTGAGATGCAATGCTAAAGAGACTCGAGGTTTAATAGCAAAGTAATAATTACACCAGCACCATGATACATGAAATTCTTTAAAAAGGACTTAAATTCACACAAACATTGCATTATGTTATGAATATTCTCAAGGCCTGCCTCAAATCACATACTTCTGTTAGTACAGTGGTGTGTAGTACACTGTGTGTACTACTTACTGTAGTACTGTGTAGTGTGCAAATTTAAACAGGTTAGTGTTGTCTCAAATCAAACACCGGAAATAGCGATTAGCTAGTTAGCTAGCTAGCGTTAATAAGCTAGAAATAGAAAGCTGGCATTAGTAACCTAGCGTTGGTAAGCTAGTTACAGACTGCTTAATTAACCCAATAAACCTACTCATGGCTCATAAGTGACAGCAGTATAGTGTTAACAAATGTATAATGCATTTGTATAACGTGTCTGGTCACCGCCATTTCGCTACGCCAAGATGGTGACCATTGAGGACAAGAAGTGTCCATACAGTAGTTCACCCTCCTCGTACCCATAGTGCACTGCATTTTTCCATACTTCTCAGTGTGAACACATTTATGCACTCAAAATTTGAAGTGTAAGTACAGAAGTATATAATTTGAGACACAGCATTAGTGTTCAGTCTTGTTGTGTTAAAGAGCTAGCTAAAAGTTAAGAGGACCGCACCAGAGCATTTAATGGCTAATGGTAGAATATTAATAATAATAGTAATAATGATAGTAATGTATTTTATTTAAAGGCGCCTTTCAAAGCACTCAAGGTCACCTTACTAAACACATATAACAAATATTGATTGTCAGCTTGTCTCATGCTCATCATGTATATTGTTGTATATGATATGTGTGGACCCCAGGAAGAGTACTTATTACCATTTGTAATAGCTAATGGAGATCCTAATAAACTAAACTATAAAATGGCCTCTTCAGATCATGTTTTCTTTAGCAGAAGTAGTCCAAAAGTGGACTATACAGATTATGATAAACTTCATCTTTTTTCTTTTTTCATCTTCATCTACACACTTCATGCTGTGTCAGTAAGTTGATATGGCTGCTGCTGTGTAATGTCTAAAGTGTAATGTTGCATGTTTGCAGTAATGAGAATAGTTGACCAAACTTTTGATTGACACCTGCAGTTGAATTTAGTATTTACACAGGATGGATTTTTTTTAATAGTAAGTATGACAGGACAGGGCTGCCATTGTACAGCTCTGGTGTGTATATGTGTGTGAAATGTCCGAGGTCAGGCTCACTGGCCTGGAGGTGATCTGTGAAGTGACAGTTGAACCACTCCACCTGGTGTGTGTGTGTGTGCGTGTGTCTGAGTATGTGTGTGTTTTATAGCCTGTGAAATGAAGATGGGGGGTAAGGTGAGGCAGAGAGGGGGGGAAAAGGGTCATGAGATAATCAACCCCGGATCAACTCCGCCCACTAACACATACCCACACCCACACACACACACACACACACACACACACACACACACACATATACATACACTGTCTCTCTTGGGCCTGAGATAACCGAGTCAAGGACCCAGGGGTGTAAGGTCAGGGCCCTGGCTCATAGGGAACACATGGAAGGGATAAAGCGGCTCTGGATTCCATAAAGCATGAGCAGGGACGGACTTATTTATGGCTGCACGGAAAACATCACAACCCAAATCCCTCCACTCCTGTCCAGTCCACTCCCTCACTGACGGAAAGAGGGATAGATAGAGAGAGAGGGAGAGAAAGAGAGAGAGAGCGAGACGAGGGGGAGAGTTCTGTTCTGCTTCTCTATACTCGCTGTCCAAATGGCTTCTTCTCAAAGGCTCTCTGAAGGGGGCTCAAACTTTCCCTAAAAAAAAAAAGACAGAAATCTTAAACAGTCAAACATTGTCAGCCGCAAACTGAACGAATAAAGAAAAGCCATGTGAGAGCACACTGAAACAGGGGGATATTGTGACAAGCAGTGGTTTTGATTTAGACCACAGAAACTAATGGTGCGCTGTTTGCTTGCTAAAAGGCACATGGCATGTGTGTTTGGTACACATTAAGTCATTGCATTGACTGACTCTCACACACACACACACATATAGATAATATTACCCACACACTCCTGTCATTTTCACATTTGGTCCTTGGCACACACACACACACATAAACTGATCTATATTTTCAAAATGAAATATAGTCTGTTTCCTGTATTGAGTCTTTTATTGTCAGCGATAGGATCTTATACATTCGTGTTTCATCTAGTTTTTTCCAGCTGCGGAATATCATAGTGATGATGCACAATGAGGGGTTCCAATATAATAAAATAATACATCAGGCACAGCTGAAGTCCATTACATCCTTTATTATATTATTTCCTATATTGGCCATTTAAGAGTGCACACGCTCTATCTCACAGAGGTGGAGCCCTCTACTGGACTCTATGCGTAATGCAATCGGCCACTAAAATTTGCGTCTACTCAGCTAGCCAACCAGGGCAATGGAGAATCTGCTCACTGATCTTACTTCTTCAGCGATGGAGTCACCACTGCAACACGCTTTTTCCTGCCCGTGGTGTCAAGCTAGTCCATTCATAAGGTATATCTGTTGGGCATAATGGGTGCCTATTTAAGGCCCATACTCGCAGGTGCAACAACGACTTGTGAAAACTTGGTGTTGTGTGTGTCAGCTGCGGGACACCTGACCTCCCTCCTGGACAATTATGCGCCTGCATTCTCCCGTGATCCACAATGACTCGAGGAATGAGGTGGCCAGGGTGTCTGGTGTTTGACCTGTGACCCCTGGAAGGTTAGGCATGGTGTCACCCAGTTCATGATCATGTAACTTGGCTGGATTAGGCCCCCTACTGCGCCATTTAAGAAACTGGGATTATAAAGTAACGGCAAAATAACGAAAACTAACCCAACCTCAGCCAGGCAGTCTGAGAAAATGTCGCAGCAGGGCTCCTCCTACCGCAACCCAAAGAGTGCAGTAGAGGATGGAGCTTGTGTGAGATAGAGCGAAGGTTATGATAATGTAACTCTAGTTTGATAAGCACAGGTGGAGCCCTCTACCTATGGACCTTGCCACTCAGTGAGGTGCTGCAACCATGTCCTGATTGGCTGCTATGTACATACGCCAATTTTAGAGGTCGAGGTAGAGTTGAGAGCTCCACCTGTGCTCATAGGGTTACAATCATAACTTTGGTTGTTTCTCCTGCATACACATAGGTAGTAATTTGCAGTTCTGTACGTTGCTCTAGGATACTTTGACATGTGCACAGGAGCAAAGGACCTAACCATCAGCCTTACAATAAATGGCTGATCTTCTCCATTTGCTGAACCACAGCTGCCCTGAAGCTACAGTAATCAAAAGAAAGAAAAAACTAGAAGCTAAAACTAGAAATAGAAGCTCTTACATTTTATTAGAACTACCACTAGCAATACTGCCATATGCTTGTCTGTCTGGCATTGTGGTTAATGTGGAAGCAGTCAATGAAGGTAACATAAATTGTTAAAAAGATTTCCACTACACCCCCGCAACCCACCCTGACACACAATCTGAGCCCACATGTCCCCAAGCCTAAAGATTTACATAAAATCTCTACAGCACAGGATTTATCTGATGGGAGCTTTACTGCAAAAACAGGAAATTCAGTTTGAGTTGACAAGGAGACCAAAATTAACCACAACCATTAAAAACTCTGAGACTGAAAGTATTCACCTAAAGCTGATGCCCAGGGGCTGAGCTCGACTTAGAGGGGACAAAGCAGTCTCGAGGGGCGTGAGGTCTCAGTGATCTTGATCTTTAACCTTTGACTACGACAATATCACAAGAGTGAGACAACCTGAAAACATAATGCTTCTGGCCACGGCTTCCTCAATATGAAGACGTGAAACTAAAAAGAAGCAAGTTTGAAACTGCATTAGTAGATTTTTCAGCCATTAGTTTAGCAAATACTTGCTATTCACACATCCAGGAGTAACATTAGCGTTAATTTGAAGTCTTCTGACCACCAAGTCTTTGTTTTGGTCACCATCATCCACCATCCAGAGTGAAACACCAGCTCCTTTGCTACCAAATGCTACACTATGTTCACCAGCTAGTTTCTAACTTTGCCTGTTGTTACATGCTGGACAGGTAGTGTACAGTAAGTGTAGCAGAGCATTTTCACTGAAAACAACTAACTGTGCCTAGTAATGACACTTAAAAACCGTGGGACTGAAACAAAACAGTGTTGGGGACATCAAAACAATGAGCTTAAAGATGCTAAAAAAAATAGCTGAGATGGAACTGCAGAGTTGGGTGATAATTGTCTGCTGGTTTCCTCACTATGAGCAAACTGTTTCTGTTTCACAGTAACAAAAGTAATTCCATATATTGTTAACTTACAAATATTAATTAGGGCAGCTTTAAGTATATCAGCCATAGACTTCCTGTCAACACCACAGGAAAGGCTCAAGTTTAGTTTTTTGGAAAAGGTCAAATTAGTGCAAACGATTAAAAAACAGAGAGAAAAGATAAAAATGGTAATTCTACATTGACCTAAGAGGAAGAAATTGAGACAGAAGGAGTTTGGGTGCTTGGTCAGAAGGAGAAAGGATTTAAAGAGGTGATAGAAACAAATACAGGAGAGTTAAAGAAAGAAAGATATACACCGGGAGAAGAATGACTTGACAGTGGCCATCTGTCCTGTGTTGGCCTTTTTACTGTAGCTGAACCAAGGGTGGTAACCACACACACACACACACACACACACACACACACACACGCACACACATCACGGTCATTACTATTCTATTTATTTTCAGTCTGTCTCCTTTGTCTCTCAGTGTGCTGAGAGTGTCCCTGTATGTGTGTGTGTGTGTGTGTGCAAGCATGTGTGTGCATTTTCAAGTCATTGGGCTCATCACCTAAAGGTCCTAAAACAATAGCAGTGAGATAATGAAGACAGGAGCCAGTAACGGAGGCTGATGGAGAACAATGTAGCGGTAATGTTTCTGGCACAGTCAATGGAGTTTACTGGTCCTCACTGGGATGCTTCCTTCCTTCCTGCTTTATCGACACACAGGAAAGAAAACAACAAATCCACTTCACCTCCACCTCCTCCTCCCGCTTCTCCTCCTCCTCTGAATAACTGGAGTGTCGTCTTTTCTTCTGCTCCATGCCACCCTCCTCCTCCTCTCTCTCATCTGCTCCACTGTGGAGCGTGTCTTTTCTTTTTGTTTACTCTTCTTATCTTTGCTCTCCTGTCATTTCTCCACCTCCAATCTGCTTCGCTTTCCTTTCATAATTTCCATGTATTTTGACCTTTCACTCTCCTGCTCCCTCAGAATTCAAAGCCTTTTTCCTTTTGTTCTTTCTCACATAATGTTTCTCACAGTAACTCAATACTGAGTTAAGACCAGAATCTGACTTCTTGAGATCCATTTAACCTTATTAGAATTTGTTATGGCATTTAAAATGTGCCAGAATCACAAAAAAGAAGTAAAAACCGAAATCACAGTGATTAAAATCCTGCTATGTCAAGCTAGCCAGAGTGAAGTTATGGTAGCTTTAGCTAAGGATTATTTTCTAACTTTTTAGAACACATTTTAGTGCTGAGATAAGACCAGAATTTTACATCTTGACATCTATGTAACCATATAAAAATTTGTTATGACATTTGAAATTTGCCAAAATCACAAAAGAGGCACAAACCGAAACACAGCGACTAAAACCACACTATGTTAAGCTAGCCATAGTGAAGTTACAGGTAGCTTTAGCTAAACCTAATTTCCTAGCATTTTTTTAACACATTTAAATCCTCCAATGTCTCAGTAATTGAGTTTGTTACAACATATTTATAAAGCAGTAGCTAAATGCAGGATAAACATGGATACAGTGGATAGGTGAAAAGCCAATTAAGCTAAAAGTTAGCTTAGCTTAGGTGCTTTATTGTCCAAACAGAGGGGTTCAGTATCTGATTTTATTAGATAATGACTGACTCTTGGTTGAATAGTGAGGGTGTAGTCTTCCTAAAAAGACAAAAAAAAAAAACATTTTTACAACTTACATAGCTGCTAACACACAACATTTAAACCCTTTTTCTCATGTTTCCTTTCTGTAGTTATTGCTGTCTCATCTTACTCTCTCTGCTCTCATCTTTTCCTCTCTACTTTCCTCTACTATCTTGTGTCTTTTTCCTTTATGTTATGTCGTCTGTTATATTACTCCCATTCCCTCTTTCACCTCTCCATCTCTCTCAACAGCACACAGGAAGAGGACATGTTGTCCCCTCCCTCCTCTTCCTTATCAGTGTGTTTTCATTCTCCAAGGGGAAGTGGGAGACCTCTTCAATAAGGGATGCTGCATGCTGTTCGTACACCCCCCGCCACAACCCCTTTCTTGCTCTTCCTCTTCATTCCTTGTTTATCTACGTTCACCCTCCCTCTCTCATTTCAAAGCACCCTGAGGTGAGCCGAGAGGGGAGTGTAGGGAGGAAGGCCTCTCTGGGGTTACCATAATAACTTGGCTCTCTTCTAACTCATGAGCTTTGCTGCCTGTTTTACCCAAAGCTGACAGTGTGTGTGTGTGTGTGTGTGTGTGTGTGTGTGTGTGTGTGTGTGTACACTCTTGGCCCTTCTTCATCCCCAAATTACAAAACACAGTCTGATACTTCAAAGAGGATGTGATGGTTGCCTCTGACACCCTCTGGAGACAGAGAGACAGGCAAACAAAGAGAGAGAGAGTTGGGTAAGGAGCTGAGACTTCTCAGGATGTTGTGTTAGCAGAAGACAGGAGGTACCTACCATAAGGGACAGAGGAGACGAAAGATGAGGGTGGTGTGGTGGGGGAGTATTTTTAAATACTTTCCTGTCGGTACGCTTCAGTGCTTTCATTGTCTCCCCACAGGCTCCTACTTAGGAGTTCGGAAGTCATAAATACAGAAATATGGCAGAAATCAATTAGCAGCAGAAGAAGAACAATAAAACATACATCATTGGTTTAATCACCATTGTGTTACATTCATCAGTGAAAGGAACAAAAGAGTCATGTTAAATTTTAGCTGAAAGGAAGAAGAAATGGGAACGAACAATACTAATACTTTTACCAGTCCCACTGCTGATACATCCATCCATTCATTGTTCAGCCAGGCATAAGCTCAGCAACCCTATGAAGGAAACCAATGTTGGCTACTTGTAACCTTTATGTAATGCTTTCAGTCACTATCCAAAGTGAATGAACATTGAAAAAAGTTGGAACATAGATCAACGTAACTCGAGAGCTTCCGTCCTCACAAGAAAACAACAGAAGCCTATAGGTCTAAAATTCAGCCAGGAAAAACGACCTATAGTTAAGTTTATACTACCTAGTGGTTGTAGTAATTAGGACCCAGGGAAGAGATATATAGATCAGATAATGTCAATATAAGGTGATACCTTATCAGGTGGAAGCAGGGCTGGTGGGGTTGGCTAGATAGTGTAGTCAGATAGCAGAAAGGCAAGGGCAAAGGTGGACTTAGCTACAGAAGGCACTGTTCGCTTTCCATTTCCAACTGCAAGTGTCATATAACAGCAAGTCGGAAACATTTTTAACCCTAAAATGTAAACTTGGTTTATACTTTTGCCATGATGAAATGCTGCTTAACTTAAAGAAGACAAACCATCTTTCAAATGATTTTAACCCAAACCATGATCTTTCACTAAACCTAACCAGACCCTAACCACAGAGTTATCACCATAAAACATTATTTGTTACGGTTTTGGAAAGCAGCATATTAATGTTACACCGTTAAACACTCTAAGAATACATGGGTCATTCTGAAAATACCATACACCCAATATAGTGTGCTGAAAACACTCATATCGTTTTTGGAGTGGAAATAAACCTTTTTCTGCCCAACAGGGAGCAGTTAACTGTTTTCCGGCATGGTACAGTACCATGGCCCTAGACTCAGAGAAGCAACACCCATCCCAACCACTTCACACTACAAACTGCCCCATTGTGTGCTGGCGGTCACAGGTCATTGAAATCAGCAGAACCACAGCATCCGCATAAAGCAGGGGTGCAATTCCGAGGCCACCATACCGGAGACTGTTCCATCAGATCCTGTCCATGAACATCACATATGAGGCACAACATTGGCGAAGCTCAGGACCCACTGACATCATGTTTCCCCTCCAAGAGCTTCAACATCTTGCTTCAGTTATACAAATAACATGTATGCATTCATGCAGCAACCACCACACGACCAGCACTGAGGCTAATGTATGTTTAATGTATTGTTTAAAACACAACTTTCACCATTTCCAATTTACTAGCATAAGGCATTTTTCGACTAACAATGAACAGCTGTGTCATTGATCGATAGGTTTCTGTTTGCGTCATGATGCCTACTAACTTCTAATGTGAACGTGCGTCTTCAGCATGGGTGCCTGGTGGGAATCTAACTTGAAATTGTGCTAATGCTGTGCAGCACTCATTAAGTCCCATACAGGCCCACATAACGCATGAATGAATAAAGGGATAGATGGATGGCTGGGTGGATACATGTCTGTCAGTCACTCATTTAGTAAGTAACACACTGGTTATGGACAAAGACATGTTTTGAAGACAAAGACATTCTTTCTGTCAGCCCCTTTCTTCACTTTCATTTGGCGCAACCTGTTGATTGATGGCAGAAAAAAAATGATTTGGTTAAAGTTTAAACTAACATGCAGGGTTGCCATCACTCTCATCATGGGTGGAACACACACACACACACTCACATGTGCACACAAACACATAGTGTGCTAATCTCTTTAGCATTGCCATGGAGACGTTAGTGTGAAGGCTCTGTGGGGGTTTAGCAGTGCCCTGTCCTCAAACCACTGAGGCTGGGACTGTGGGGGAAAGCCAGGCACTGGGCCATGAAAGCACGCCACTGTGTGTGTGTGTGTGTGTGTGTGTGTGTATGTGTGTGTGTATGTGTGTGTGTGCGTGCATTTGTGTGTGCCTGCCTGCATGCCCTTTTGCATTTTCATGAAGTTAATCCCGGCTCGGCCAAGCAAGTCTGGCTGTGCATAAATAATCACTTTAGGAGAAGTTCAAACAGAATCAGTATGCATGACCCTCCATCTCCCTGACACTAGCAACCAGGACAACAGACCTCTGAGCCACCGTTATCCTCTGGACCAACACATGTCTGCTGGCTAGTACACTACTGGTGTTACTCCTCGTGAGGAGGAGGGGAAGGGAGGATGAAAGGTGAGGGAGAGAGCTGAGGCATACTGCTGAAAACAGAGGGAACTGAGTGATGCATGACACGATAAGATGAAAGTTTCGAAATCCAAGTAGCTGTAGAGCAAATAGTTAAAGAGGTAGGATAGATGGTGAAAATGGGAAAGAAATTAAGAAGGAAGGGAGGGAGAAAGGAAGGAAGGAAGGATGCAAGAAAGAGAGATTTGGGGCTTAGAGGAAGATACATTCCTACTGCCTCCACTCTCACTATTGGCCCATCGTTCGCTCCAGTGATCTAAGCCTGACTCCCCAGCTTGGTCCCAACTGGCCCTCCATGGGTCAAATTAGCTCCAATACCAAGAGCTTAGTTGGGCTTGAAGAAACAGCTGGCTCCGTGTGGGGCCTAGCGGATCCAAAATGGCTGACCGGTAACAACAGTAAAGCTCACACTACCCTACACATTCCTCTCCCACAGATATGGCTTTAAGCCCAGTCCGACCCAAAGTGGGATATTTGAAACCTAAACATGGAGATGTTATTCTGCCCTTTAGCGGGTGAAACTCTTTCCCATGGTGTGGTTGTCTGGATGGGTTGATGGTCATTTGGTGATTTGAGGAGTTTCTTAGTCTGATCTTAGAAAGCTCCAGGCTAACTCCACAATCTGGTCCAGACTGCATTCTTGTTTGGGAAAAACAGTAACATCTAGGAACATGTTTTTTTAATTTACCGTGATGAAAGCATAATATATTAAAATGCTATTAAAAACGTTTCAACTTGGCAACACTTGAACTTGGATATGATAACCATGCTTAGAGGCCCAGGGATGTTGATTGATCCACCACTGAAGTCCAGACTGAAATATGTTGGCTATTGCATGGATTGCCACGACATTTTGTACAGACATTGATGGTGCACTGAGGACGAATTACACTGAATATGATGATCCCCTGACATGTAGTCTAGTGCCACCATGAGGTTGACTTTTGTGGCTCAGAGTGAAATGTCTTCACAACTGTTGGATCAGTGACAATGAAACAAGCTACAGACATTGAAGGTCCCTAGAGGATTTAAACGACTTTGGTGATCCTCTGACTTTTTCTATAGCGCCAACACTAGGTTAGAGTTTTCACATGGTCCCTAGACAATGAATCCTAATGACTTTGGTGACCACCAACAGGTTGACATTTTGATCCAGAATGTAATATCTCGACAACTATTGTATAGATTGATAGATTGAGGTCACATATTCATGGTGTGATAAACTCTTGTTCCCTCTGTTCATCTAGCGCCATCATCAGGTAAAAGTTTCAATTTGTCCAGTGCTACTCTTATGACCAAATACTTGCAAAAACAATGACAGGTCCCATTAACCTCAGCTGTACTTTGTGTTTAGTGTTAATTCACAAATATTAGCACATACTATCATTGCAAACTAACATGGTTACCATGGCTAACAGTACCGACTAAAAACCAGCATGTTAATACTGTCATAATGAGCAAGAATGCTGATGTTGTAAAGCACTGCTGTGCCAGGCCTCACAGAGCCACTAGCTTGGCTGTACACTCTTAGTCTTTTTCTGAAGTTATGGGCATGCATCATCAAATGTGCCTTTAATCTTTGTAATCCAATTCCCATAGCTTCACCTTTGGGGATCCATGTGGCTCTGTAGATATATGTCTACTTCTGTAGTTTCAACCTCATTTGCTGGATTTAGACAAACACATCAACACACATTTATCTTCACCTCTGAACATTATTCACATGATTTCGCAATACTATTGGAACCGAATAGGACTCAACAGTGGAAAAAACCCTGTTCTACTTTATCCAACAGTGACAACATCAGTATCATCAGTAACACTGTCCATGTCTCTTTTTGCGCAATATTTTTTATCTAGATCAAGATGTCCTTCCCAGAAATGTGTACCCTACAACAGTATTTTCCAAGACTAGATTCAGCATCATGAATGTGTAATGTCTGAAATCAACAAACGGCTAAAGAACCGCAAGACATGAGTGGTGAAGAGGGATTTGCACTGATGGACAGATGGATAGATGATAGAGGAAAAGAAGGAGAGGTATAGACGAAGAGGAAGGAGACACAGGAAAGAGACAGAAAGTGGAAGGAGTTGAGGAACATGTGCTGCTGTCAGTCTGTCTTTTAATCCCCTTGGATTTTTTCTGCTTCCCTTTCCCACGTTCTCAGTGTTAATTGATAAACACAGGGAGGGAACAGGACCCCGTGACTAATCATTCTGGCTGCTGCTGTGTGCTGCGGCTGCTGTGAGTATGCATGTGCATGTGTGTGTGTGTGTGTGTGTGTGTGTGTGTGTGTGTGTTTCTACAGGTCAGTGAAGTCTGCAGGCCCCAGTGGAGTGGCACTAGTAAGAAACTGGCAGCATCACCAGTCTGCTGCCATATCTTGCCAGCACCTTGTTGTCTGGTTTCGACTCAGAACAGAACCACTTTAAACACACCATGAGCCAAAATAGAGTTTGTTCTATGACTCAGTCAATACTTTGTCTGTTTGGACTATTAATGAAACCATATACAGTATAATAGTATACAGATGAAATGTGTGCAAGCGCTCTATTGAGTCCGTTGGCATCAGAGCATTTACTGAGAAATGCTTTCTCTTTCCTTTTGAGACTAAAGAGCAAAAGAAAAAAAAAGCCTCCAGAAAAAAGCATGGTGAACACTGTTTTTAATACTCGTCCACAAACACATGCCCATCAGTGTTGAACACCACAAAGCAAAAATGCAATATTTACGGAAAAATCTCACCAAATTCTGCTCCCTTTTCCTGGAACATCAGTAAACGAAATTTTTGGAGAGGATTCAACAACTGAGCAGCATTCAGTATGTGAAGTATTGAGTGCAAAAGATGCCTTCAAATTATAACTAAATGTTAAAGAACAATGCATTTTGCCTCAAGCCACCATAACAATGTGCCAAAATGGCTGCGAAAGCGACAGGTTTTCCTTTCCCAGCTCCTGCACATACTAAAAGCCTCAGGTCAAAGTTGGTCATATGCCCCTCTGACCTTTTTAAACTGGTGAGAGGATATGCTGAAAAACAATGTATGTAGGCTTTGTGTTTTTTCCACCTCAAAAATATTGCAATCCTCAAACTTTAAGGAATTTTCACTCTACAAACACATCAGAAACATTAACACGAAACCTATTGAATATGAAACAAAACCAAAAATGTGTCAGCTGCTTTCTCAGTAGCAGCAACAGTTTCTATGAACTGACAATATCTGAAACTGCTAATCTGACATTCACATGCACTTCATAGAGTAATTGGCTTGGTTTTTAGCAGTGGGAAACTAAGTAGGGTTTCGGCTTCTGTCCCAACCATTTCTGTCACCTTAATGTGTACAAGCAACTCCAACATTATTAATGGCTTACAGGAGAGACTGTTTGAAAATGTGCACTGTTTTCCCCTTTTATGGAAAATGACTTTGCATCCTGTGTTTGGGCGTAGCCATTACAAACACTTTCGCCTTCTGACATGATCTGACACGTAGCACAAACTAGTTTCTCTCTCTGTCAAGGTACCAACGCAATGTGAACATGCTGATATTGGGCAAGTTTAAGGTTTATCATGTTCACCATCCGATTTTTGCATGTTAGCACTGAATACAAAGTGCTGAGGCTGATGGGAAAGTCGTTATTTTTGTAGGTATTGGGTCACAACAGAAAGTGTTGGATTCATTAAAAATCTGACCTAATGATGGCGTTTGAAGATATGTTAAGGAACCACCAAAGATTTGGCACTTCATCCTGAGGGGAACATGAATATCAGTATCAAATTACATGGCAAGCCATCCAATAATTGTCAAGATATTTCACCAAAAATGTCAACCTGGCAACCTAGCACTGGAGTCAAGGGATCCTCAGAGTCAGTAGATTCATCATCTGGAAACCATGGATATCTGCTCCAAATTTCACAGCTATGCAACCAGTAGTAGTTGAGATATTCTTTTCTGGACCAAAGTGGTGAACCAACTGAATGATGGACTGACATTGATGTAGTTGAAGCCATGGCACTAGCATGGCTAAAAATAACGTGAAGAATGAGCATAAACACCATTTATCATTATTATTGTGAGAACGCCAGGTTTTCCTGGGAAAAGACTGATATGCGGTACCAGTCAAAAGTTTGGACAAACTTTCCCATTTAAGAGAAGGGGGAAAGCCTGTCCAAACTTTTGATACCGTGTTCCCAGAAAGGTATAATTCTAAAATCACAGGAAAACATTCAAAACTGTAATAACGCTTTTAGTTTCATTTCTCATTCTGCATCTCCATCATATGATCATCATATGGTCTCTTGTGAGGGACTTTTATTCATGCTGCTCCAAGCCAGTGTTTGAAAAAAGTTCTCACAGGTCATTTAAACCTGAAATGTCACACAGTAGTATGTCCAAGATTAATTCCAACACATTTATCATACATGCTGAAAAGATTAATGTCACTTGGATAAAGTAATAATCGTATTCTGTCCTGGGCCAGCATCTGCAGTCTCTGGCTCTCTCTTTAAAAACTAACCAATCACATGTTACCATCTGAAACACACCCCTCTCACTCTCCCTCCTTTCTCTCTCTCTCTCTCACACACACACACACACACACACACACACACACACACATGCACAGACTCATAAGTTGCCCTTAGTCATACCCTCAACCACAGGGCTCACACCCACATGTTGTACTCCCACACTAAAACCCACACACTACTCTGACTCACTCACATACCCTCATTGCTGACTCATAATCAGGAAATTAACGGACGAGTCAGATCAAGGAATACAACGGTTCATTGAATGGTTTAGCAATGCAGCTCGAACGAAGCTTCGACAAATGTTCGCTTTCGCTTTTGCATCCCGAGCAGTCAGCCGTTCCTCATCTTCATCACTGGCTAACAATAAAAACCCTCTGACCATCGAGAACAAAAAGGAAACCCCCAAATGAGAAGGAATTCAAGACTGTATTATGCTTATTTAAATTGTTCTGTGTTGACATGTGGATGGATAATTGATGTATTTTGTCTTGACGTTACAAAATGTGGTGAGCGGTTGTATAACGAGACCAACATGAAAAACTGCACCATTAAGACTAGTTCAGCACAGATGTTTGGACCGACATGAAGCTTGGAAGGAGATCAGCTCAGAGTAAAAAGAACTGACACAAACATGGAGTTGGACTGCAGGAAGAGTGATTGAAATAAACAACAAAAATGAGAAATGAACTGAAGAAAAGGACCTAGAGACTGACAGTGGCTAAGACAGGATGGCTTTTAACCAGTTTAATATAGGAGTATATACAGTACTGTATGACTTGATGACATCAAAAGGAGGATCAATTTGAAATTTGATGACTTCAGTGACACGACACCATGTGAAATGACTTCAACTAACTGCATGCTCATCGGATTTATTCTTGTTACATCTAACACTGCTTCTGTCTGCGTGTCAGCAAACATTAGCATGGCATCACGCACATATGTTTACATAGGAAACATGAAACTAAAACAAAACTGGGAAGCAGTTATGAGTTTTTCAAACTGGTGTTTTTGCCATTTGAGTCTTTGTTTTAGTTCCATGTTGAAATTTGTGCCTAACCGCAGTACTATTTGTACACTTCACTGCTGAAATGGTCATCCAACCGCTTGACCTGAATTTAATAAAAAACATACTCTTTCACTTATGTCTGGTGGTATCCAACTGTGCATAGTTTGACTTTCGGTCTATGAGATTACAGCAGAATATGGAGGTGAGTGGAGTCTTATTTGTGATGATAAGTACATTAAAAAATGACCTGAACACTTGACAGAAAAGTCTCTTTTAAGAAACCTCAGTTTCTATGGATACCATGCCTTTAGATGAAATTCGTTCCAGTCAAAACTTTGCAGCCTCATTTTGTGATGTTGTAGTGTTAAAATATGCATATGTTTAGTATATAATTAGTTTAGAAGAATCTATTATGGCTTCAAGCACGTTAAACCTCAGGCACTTCAGAACAGACTACTACTTGTCTAGTCCGCTTATATGGTTGACAGGGTGTAAGGTCTGTGGCTTGATATTGGGAGATGTCACAATGACTCAGCTATATTGTTGTAGTATGAGTAGGCCTATATGTTAAAAATAGGTGCTCAAAAGGCTTCGTATATTATGTGAGATGTCACCTCAAAATTGGACAGTAACTTAAACCAGAATAACAGATGTTAATGCAATCAATGTTAAAAAAAAAAAAAAAACATTGGTTCCTTCTGAGTATGTCATTATGTATCATTTTGTTGGTATATGTGGGTATCACTGTACTTTAGTAACCCAATTTTTCTGAATGAAATGAGAGATTTTAGTTTTATAATTTGTTTTAGATAATCCTTTGTCTTTTCAGTATCAAATATATATTTTTGTCAATCTGGATTACTCAGCAGTCACATTACTGAATGCTACTCTGCTTTGCAGCCCGATTTTTTGATGTTGTGGTGTTAAAAAGGGTATAGTTTGGAAGAATCTGTTATGGCTTGGTACTAAACCTCAGGATCCTCAGAACAGACTTTCCAAATCATCATTTTGTCTGTTAATGTGGTTGACGGGGTTGAACATCTGTGGCTTGATATTGGGAGACGTCAGAGTGACTCAGCTGTATTGATATAGTATGAGTATGTGTTGAGAATGGGTTTCAAATGACAAAATCAAGTGCTCAAAAGGCTTAAGATAGTATATGAGATGATACTTGGACAGTAACTTAAGCAAGAAAAACAGAAAAGAATGCAATAAATTCTTAAAAAAACAAACATTGGTTCCTTCTGATTTTATCACTGGTTATGATTTGCGTACGGTGTGTTCATGTGTGTATCACTGTACTTCAACAAATATTATGTTTCTACATTGTGTTATATCATCTATTATATTATAAGCATCCCCCTTTGTTTCCACTGCAGGGCAGTTGTCCTTTATGGGCCAGAGAAACTGAAACTGAGACAGACAGACCAATAGTTAGAGGACCGGTCCTGTTCTGCTTTACAGCTAATTGAAGCAATCATAATAAAAGGCCAGTAAATCCCCACTATTAGCCTGTTAAGGACAGGAAACAGAGGCTGGCTTTTATCGCTGCTTCTCCCCACTGCTGCCCATACCTGCGGCTGTTTGCATCCACACACATTCACACACACACACATACACACACATACAGTTATACAGTCAGATTTCCTTTCCTGGCTATTTGGGCTGCATTAGCTCACTCTATTTTTAGGTTCCTGTGTGCGTTTTTCATTACTGCATAGTAAACAGTACCTCTGCTCGTAACTAAGAGGGAAATAAAGATTTCTACTCCTGGACAGGATGGGGAGCGCCAGGGAGCTGTTGCCCCCAGTAATGAGTCTCTTACAGGGGGTTGGACGGAGCTCCCTGAGGGCCTCTCTGGCTGGAGCCTGGATGCCAGCTCAGTGGAAAACACACAGCTTCGTACAGGCTGGTGGAAGGTCACCGTGCTTTAAGTTGCCTTTTTCTTTACTCTTTCTTTTACTCTTCTGTCCCTCCACTGTTTGCCCTGTCATTCCTATGCTTAAAGGGGGAATTCCCCTATTCTGCGGCTACGGCTGGCTCTGAATGGGCCCGGCTGGGATGGGAGTGCAGGGTGGAGGTTGTGTGAGTGTATGTGTGTTAGCGGTAGTGGTGGTGGGGTGGGGGGGGGGGGGGGGGGGGGGGGGGGGGGGGGCAGTAATGGCCCAGTGAAAGAGTCTTTTGTAAGACTCCTGCTGTTTGACAGTGGGGCTATCCTCCCAGGACTCATCTTCGGGCCTGCCACACCCACCCAGCCTTTCATATGGTAAGGCCTTCTAATGGCTTTAACACTCACCCGATTGCTACGGCACTCCCAAGCAACCAACAGGGCTACCCACCCTGCCCTCCCTTCCTCCTCCACCCCTCCTCCTCCCTTGGCAACCAACCACCTCCACTGCTGCCCTGGCAACTGCTTCTGCCCCACTGAACCTGCCCCGGCAACTGCTTTTGACTTTCAATCAGTTCAGGTTCATTTCTGACTCCCTTGCTGGAGGGGCTGGGAGGTGGGAACAGAGAGAGGAGAATAGGGATGGGCAGGGATGTGCACGTAGGGGTGTGCATGTTAGGGGGTACAGCTCCCACCCCCTATAACATGCACATAAACAACATGATACCAAATCGTGTAAAATCTGGTGCCAGGAAACTAAAATGGAGTAAATTTCCCAACAGGCCCACAGCAGTCACTCTCTGATAAATCTGTTATTCTTCTGTTATTGTTGTATCTAACTTCCAATAAGAGGCGTATACATATGTATGCATGCATGCACACACAGACAGAGACAAACAGTGTGGAGAATGAGGTGTTCCTGTCAGCTAGGGGTAGCATGCACACATTGGGACTTGGTTAAATTAAGGTTGGCCTTTCCACTGGGTGCTTGGGGCTGGATTTGCATTTGAATCCAATTGTGAGCGCCTAGATTTATGCCTCTGTGAGTGATGCCCAGCAGTGCTGTTTTTCTGACTTTCTCTAACTGTGTTGCACTCCTTATTGCTCCCCTATTCTCCTCATGCTCGCCCCCCCCCCCCCCTCCCCCTTTATTGCTTGTTTTCCAGGGCAGGGCCCACATTTGATATTGATTTCATGCTTCCTAAGAAAGGTCTTGGTCATTACTTTAATATATTCTGCTGTATTTATAGTCCACTATAAGGAAGAATTGTCAAATGGAATTATGATGCAGTTATACTGCCATAACTTTTTCTACACATTTTCACACAACTCTAACCCTGGGCGTCATATTTATGCAACTTCTAACACTTTGAGATGATCTAAAGAGCTACCATAGGAGAGTATAAAGTAAGTATGTATAAACTAGCAGTCACACTATGAAGTCACATTCAACGGTGGATCCTGAAGCTTGGCAAGCTTTGCTAACAGCCAGTTAGCAAACTTGTTAGCAACTTAGTATAGTTTGATTAGTATAGTAGTTAGTTAACAGGACTATGTAAACAGGATTTATCATAGCTCAATAACTAACGGGACTATGCTAACAGGACTTAGCATAGCTCAAGAGAACAATAACTTTACACAATTCATTCAAAGGACTTATAAGTACCATCAACTCAAGTCTCATGTTAACCTGCAAGCCATTTCTCCTCAGTGGAAAAGTTTTTACTCCAACCAAAGAGGTGAAAAGTTCATCACAATTTTAAATCTTGTTGTATACAGGCATTAAGAGTAACCTTAGAGATCAGCTCTCATGTAATCTTAGAGTATGAATTGCCACTAAAATACAAGGATTTGTCCTACATGCTATTACGTTAATTAAATTAAATTAATCAAAATAATTGTTCACATTTATTCAAAGCTTTATGATCAGTAATATTTCTTATATGGAACAGATATAAGTATGGATGCATTGTAATTCATTATGAAGGCTCTTAAAAATGCATGGTGGATATGGTCATTAAATTATGACAGTGGTGCCATAAAGTTTCTTTATTGGCCTGTCAGTCACACATCAGTACTGGAGAAATTGATATAGTTCAACAATAGAAGGACTTTTCCTTCATAGACATGAATGGATATGGTTTTATAAAGTGGTCAATGTGGAATAGAAAATAGTCAAAAGCAGTAGATGTGCTTGCTAGTAGAAAGAGAGATCCATTGATAAATATAGCAACAACCAAAAAAGACAGCTTAAATTCGTAATGGAATGGTCTAAACCTGAATTAGCACACATTCCTTCCCCAGCAGAAGGAAAATTCCCCCCTCAGCTCTCCTTGACTGATTGACAGGGAACTCTCTGGCATGAATATTCATAACCACAGTCCCACCAAGCTTTCTCACAGCTAGAAGAAAAGTAAACTTTGCCAGGGGAGAGAAGATCGCTGCTGGCTGCTCACTTCATGTGGAAATGTGGGGCTTCTATTCATCTCCCTGCAGGCATTTCCAAAATAGAATAAGGAAAGGGAGAGTACTGGGCCATGGGTGGTGGTGGTAGAGGAAAGGGGGGTGTTGTGTGCCTTGAGTGAAAGTTGACTAGATTTAAGGATTTGCCCGGCTCCAGCTTTTGTCTCTGCCTGCTTTTAGGAGTGAATATACATGACTCTACATCTATTTATCCACGTGAATTGGTGATCGCGAAAATAGAAGCTGAGAATGCAAAATAGGCACAGGGAGAGCGCATGGAACATATCTGTACTTATTTTCTTCATACTTTAATTCACACAAACAACACTAAACATGCAATTACTTGCTCGAGGGGGGAGAAGAAAAAAAAACAAATGCTGGAGAAAAAAAAACAGCATTGAGATTGATGCGTAGAGGCGACGGTTGACAGCTGAAACCCTGGGAATGGGTATAGTGGTGGTGGGTGGGTGAAGGGTGGAGGGGGTGATGAGGAGTTGACAGAGGCCTCTTAGCAGTAAAAGACCACTGTGTGTAATCGCTTTTAATTGGAATGTATGGAAGACAAGGCTCTCCGAGGGGATCAGTTGGCTTTAAACCTACCTAATTATATGGGATCATGTTGGACGGTTGGGTTAGGGTCGAGAATACTGCCGCAAGGATGAAGCGATACGAGCAGAGGAGGAGAAAAGAGGAGGAGAATGGGGAGGAGAGGAATACTGGCACGACTTTTTGCCTATATGGAAAAGTCATTCTAATATTCCTATAGACACTTCCAGTAAAGTTAAAGAGATCAAATGGTACTTTAAAGGTATTTTTTAATTTCCTGTGCTATCACCATCCCTGGAATATTTCTACCATTAACCTTAATAAGGCTTTTATTAGGTATATGGTGTTCCTAAGGTGCTTGAAGGCCTTTAGTAAATTACATGACACAAAATGCAAATTCTCGCCTGTGGAAATGTATTGAACCAAAGTAGTTGTCGGCTTGTCATGTCGGCTCCACAGGAAGAAATCAACAATGTTTGTATTTATTGATATATTTTATTTCCCTACCCGCAGTGAATGAGGGGGATTTGCCTGTAGTGAAACAGACAAGCTGACAGACAGACTGGGAGTCTTCAATGATCAATCAATGTAGATACAGTTAAAAAGTTCAAAACACATATACAGCAACATATTAGTGTGATTTGAACAGCTGTCTATTCAGGTTACACTTCATTAAACATGACAAAAAGAGTGTAAAAAAACACAGGGGGTTTCTATGTCCTTTGTCCTTTGTCATACAATAGACTACATGGTGATTAGAAACATAAACAATCAAAAGGTCTGCTATTGTGATTAGGAGTTTGTTCCGCACAACATGATTGAATCATGGCTTTATTTGCAGTATGAAAGCTCAGACAAATCGTATTCGTATTCAGTATTCATGACAAAAACAACAGTATGTTATATATTGACATGTGAATTAATCACATGGGGGCACCCCTGGTGAGGAAAGGGCTTCAGAGTCAGTTTCTTTATGACCATATGGTACTTTACAGTCTCCCAGTGTGTCATTCATATAACATTACAAGTCGATGTGCTCATACAGAGTGTAGAACTGAGTTCATAGTGACCTCAACAAAATTCATCTTTAATTTCGATCTACTATGGTTATAATGCAATATCTCTGCATCCAGTGATTATCTTGAAATATTTGATTTTATCTTAGTTATATGACTTTAACTTGATTGTGATTGCTGTCATTTAAAATATCTTTGTCATATCTCTTTATAGCAACTTTCTCAAATTGATTTTCGGATTATTGTAGTCCCTGTGAGACTCATAAAACCATCTAAGGGTGTATTTATTTAGTGTTCATTCAGATAAATTGCATGTCCACAGTCCAGATAATATATAAAGCTTATAAAAAGCCAGGCTAGCTGTTTCATTATGCGTTTATGCTAAGCAAGGCTAAACACATGCTAACTCTAGCTCCATACTTACATTTTTTTTACAACTTGAGTCTCATTTTCTAAGTTTCTATTAGTAATATTAACATTGTACTAACTAAGCTAACATGTAAGTGAAGAGGCAAGAGACAACTTCCACTTTTGACCTACTCTACTTGCCGTGGTTTTCTTGTGCATTGACGGATGAATACTGGCATTACGCCTGCACTCGCTTTCAATTTTAACTCCAAATAAACTTGTGGCTCAACAGCTGCTTCTCTGACCACTCATTTTGTTGACTTCTTGATTTCAGATCTCAGCTTTAGTGAGCATAACCTTATCATAACAGGCTAAAGCTACAGAAACAAACCCCAAGCTGTAATAAATTGAAATAATCTTTTAAAGCACAGTCATTAGATTAATATATCATCCCATTCTTAGAAATAAGTAGGTACCACTGTCTAATAAGGATACATTTTAATGTTGTAAAGATCAGTTATACACCATGAATAATGGATAAATGGGCTTCTGACTTGGTAATAGTTGAGTTGGTAAAGCTCAGAAAGTGTGTTCAGATTCTCTGCAGTGTTTATCCAGAAGAGTCAGTTGGACCATTGGAGGGCTCTTACTGATGAACTAAGGAGTTAAAAGTAAGTGTCATACTGGAAGAGGATAAACACCAGCAAATGGGATTTTTCATGATTTTGCAACCCAAACATCACTCTAAATAAATGTTATAACTGAGCTTCAAAGCACTAATGAGGTCACCACTTACAGCTAATAAATCCTGTGTAAACGGCGCCTTATTAGACAGTGGTGCCGACGCATATTTACCGAAATCTCAAACTATTCCTTTAAGGCTTTGTTGTACGAATGCAAGAACAGACGTTCTTACCCATCAGTGACACGTCATGCTTTGTTTTCGTGAGATTGAAACTGACCCAAGTCGTATACATTTGCAGAAGAGATTGTGTGATTTGTGTTTGTGAAGTGCGTATACACATGAGCTCACTGCTAAACACGCCACACGCACTTTAACACAATGTGATGTACTATGTTGTCTCACGCACATAAACAAAGTCACACTTGCTTACATAACCCACTTTGTTAGAGTTGTGTGTCTGTAATGCACTAAAGAGGCAAACTGTAGAGATAATCATGCATGCGAAGACACGCATTCATGCACACATACATATACACACACACACTGTTGGGAGCTGTCAGTATGGGCATTGTCAGTAATATGCTGACTGCTTGGTTAAATTAAAGGAATGTAGTGAAATAGGAGCCTGTCCTCATCCTTCTGTCTCTCTTCCTGCTTCCCTCTCTCTCCCATTCCCTCCTCCTTTGCTCCTTTTCCTCCTCTTCTTCCCGCTCTTCTCTCTTTCGTGCCTTGTGGCTATCCACACATCAGCTTTATTGTCCATTTCCCCCCATCTCCTCCCTGGATGTTCCTTAGATGAGCACTGTGGTACGAGCCCCCACGCTCCCCTCCCTCGTTGCCACTGTACTGGTGGTTTCCTGTCCGCCTCACGGTTGCTCAATGTTGTCTGGATGCTTGGTCGACATGGCGACGGGGTCGGGGTTGGTGTTGGTGGCGCCCGGCGATTGTGGCTAGAGGCATTTTCCAGAGGTCAGGCATGGGCGGTCAGTGGACTTTGGGTTTGAAGGAGGAAGAGGACAAGAGGGGGTTGGAGGAGTGGGGGGGTTGAAGTGGTCGATGGGGTCTGGCATCTCAATCTCTCTCCCACCCCCTCCACCGCCACCGCCACCTTCCCACCCTATAATGATCCTCTGCGGCAGGGTGACCCGGTTCTGGCTCCTGGAGTCTCGGGACCGACGCCGGGCCACAGCGAGACGCACCAACCACTTTCCCATGAACCAGGCGCTTCCAGGCCCATCATTACCATTTAATATCCTATAATATAACCCCCCACTCATCTCCAAAACAGCCTCCACCAGGGGGATAGAGGTGGGGGCTGCCCACACCGCAAATAAGCGAGGATACCCAATATCCCCCCTCTTTTATTTGGATCTAACCAATGCATAGCTGCACAACGGCTCCCAGTCATTACAGACAGGCCACTAAGTAGGGGCTACCGTGAATTGGATAAATAAGCATCAGTGAGGACTTTGCAAGAGCATCAGGAAATCAGAACCCATGTTGGTTTCAGTCACTGTTGGGAAATAAGGTTCTGGGGTGTTGTTTGCCTAGATAAATCGGAACTGGATCAATGTTATGACATGGTGGTTTGTTTCATCAGTTAGAGGGCCATTATATGACTGATATGGATGCTCCGGCTTGATTGGGCTGCAGTTGTTGACATCACACTGTCATGGTTTTCCCGCTACAAGCTCATTAATGGAAAACAGAGAAGTCCTAGAGTGGAAGAACATGTGGAAGCTGAGTTCATGTTTGGTTGGAGATGTTTTATATGTGCCTGTGTGAAACAATGAGTTGAATAATTAGTGGGAAATCAAAAAGGAGATAGTTTACACTTGTGTCAACAGATTCATTTTTAAAATCTTTAATCAAGCAATAAGACAAACTGTTTAGAGCCACACTGAAGATTCACTGGGCTCAGCACAGCGGTGATCTGACGGAAATGGTAGCAGCATGTTCCCAGTGACAATGTTAGCATGCTGATGTTCAACCGGTGCAGTGTTCATTTTCTTAGTTTTGTATGTTAACACGCAATAAATGTATCAATTTACATAAAGTACAACTGAAACCAATGGGAATGAAATTGGTTTTTTGGGTAAAGTATTGAACAAACTGAACATTTGACCTCATGATGGTGTTATACCCAGTCTAGGGGTGTCTGAAAATAGGCCCCATCTTTTCCAATTACCAAGCAGCCACAAGGACAAAGCAACCTCAAGGTGACATAAAGTGCATTTTTATTTACATAAATAAATATATAACACACTGGTTTAAACTTCAGGGTGGACCAAAGCCAAAACAACAAGTCTATCTGGGAAGTAACTACAATTCATCATGTGGGGGCAATGACAATGTGAACCAAATTTCATGGCAATCTATCCAATAATTGTTGTTATTACAGCATGAACCAAAGAGTTGGACTGGACCAATATTGTCAAGTATTTTCTGTTTTTATGTCCAGTTTTATTTCTTTGTGAATTTAATATTTTTGTAAGTAAGTCTGGTAGATTCTTCCCAGTTGTAATTACTTTCGAGACGCTCACATTTCCATTACTTGTGAGCATATTAAGCACTTGTCGTAAGTATTGGCTGAAAACCTGTGTGTGTGTGTCAAGGTTTATTTCCGAGCCTGTAAACAACAGTTGGGAAAATTGTTTCGCTGAATGCTCCATTTAGCAGCTGCTTTGGATCTCTTGATCACATGATGTCATCACAAGGTTAACGTAGTAATTTTTTGCGGGTTTTCAATCATATCACATGATTGTAGATGTCAAATTAGATTTTTTTCTAAGCCAATAATGACTTCACATCCACGTTGGCTTAAAAACTGAGTTTCAAAGATTAAATATCTTCGGGTTTTGTTTTCTGGATGACCTCTAGGAAACTGTAAAAGGTATTTTTACCTATTTCCAACATTTTATAGACTGTTTTAACGATCTTAACAGGAAAAATTCACCTAATTTAATGTTATTATATAATCAAAATAGACATTCGTTGGAACCCTAAATGGCACCACAGCATTCACTGATGTGCAGCACATATTAAGTCTTCATGTGTGTACGTGCATGTGCACACACAGTGGGATACAGAGATAGCTTTGGAGGGGTATTGGGTATCAAGGGGCGAGGAGCTGAAGAGTTTCATTCACTGGGTCAGGATACTGATAAGAAGCAGAGCAGCGCTGCCATGAATCCACCCTCTGTTCAGTGCCTTGCTCTCTTCTGTCTTTACCCTCTGTCTCTGCCTCTCTCACTTCTCCTTCAGTCCTTTATGCTCCCTGTGAGAAAGTTGTGGAGATTGGAGGGGAAAGTGGGTAGGGGGGGGGGGTGGTGGGGGGTTAGTAGCCCTGCAGGCTCTCAAAGTTTAATTAGCAGGATTAGAATCGAGAAGTAGAGAGGAGGAAAGAGAACAAGAAGGGTACAACTCAGAAAAACATGTCCATCTACAGCAGTGTACTATTATCTACTATTGTCATTAAAAAACTTTTATTTCCTACAGGAATGACCTAATTCGGTTAGTTGCTAATAATACCATATATTACTGGAAAGAAATGTGTTGCTGTGCAGACATGGTGGCATGTCGTCAAAGCAAATAATCATGACTTTGCCTGCATGAATGAATGAATGAAAAGCTTTTTACGATGGCTTTTTGTGTAACAGCTTCAAAGACAGTGGACACATGGACCACGCAGAGTTGTTGTGAGAGTTGTCATCCGCTGGGGGAAAGCTGCCTCCGCTATTGTTCCATGATTATTTGTCAGGCATAGCAAGGGGAAGCCTATGTGATGTGTATATGGATGACCTGCACCAGCGAGGGGTCCTGAGGATTAAGACCACAGGGGGACTCCCGACGGGCCGACTTCTACAGATCAACCCTGACCTCTGACCTCTCACAGTGGACTAACTGTGCATAGATGGACTCCTCTGTAGAAAGTTTGACCACTTAGTTTGTGTTTGTGTATCTCTATTAGTTCACTATAAAGGAAATATACAGTAGATACCACACACACAATGATTGCATTATAACGTCCTCTCTCACATAAAGGTCCATTTTAAGTGATATGACTAAGTTTTTTTAAAATGTTTTGACCCTCAAAGCAACAGAAAACCAATTCAACTGCGTCATTATCTTGCACTTTAAATTTCAAGTGCTTCCATGTTAAACTGAGCACTTGTGTGCTTATGTAGCGTCTGGCTTTTCAACTTGACCTTACAGTGCAAACACTTGAATTGTCTTCATTACTTCCCCTTCTTCGGAAATCAGCTGATATTTGAAAATTAAGTTTAGCAAAAGATGAGTCAGGAACTTTTTGCATGCTTCTGCCCATAGGTTTATTTCACATCCCTCAGTCATTCTGATCCCTCACAGCTCACAGCCTTGCTGTCACTTCCTGGGACGTCAGTTAAGACGTCAGTTCACCTCCAACCAATAGCACAGTGACACACTTCATTGTCAGTCTATCATATTGCAGCTGTCTTTTTAAATATGTTTTCTTCTTCTCTGCTTTAGTGCTGTCTTGATGCTTTTTTTCCATGACCCACCACCTCCCCATCACCAGCACAGTCTATGGATTCATCAGTGCATCTCTTCATCAACTTGATCAGTCTCAGCAGAAGATCAGACACCACCAACAGTGTCTGGACTCCAGGGGGATCTATCCTTTGATCATATGACCTATTCATTAATATCATCTGTATAATAACAACTCTTTTTGCTTTATTCTCTGCTCTCTCCGGATTGAACTGCATTCATATCTTTCTCCTCAAATGGCATGGCTTTAATCTCTTATACCCATCAGCTAGGGTGACCAGATGGGAATGGGTGAAATTCGTAGTGTCGTGGTCATAGTTTTGTCCATACAGTCAACAGTCTGTCATTAGGAAAAAGAAACACAATGACTGTGTTGTATGTAACATTAGCCATTACATAAACTTCATTTGATTTGATTCATTTTATCATTGCGGTGCGACACACGTCACCAGACAGATGGCTCTGTTGCTGCCTGCAGCTACACTTCATGTGCGGCGGCTATTTTATTATACATGGAGTCATCCTCTTGCTTAAAGAAAGCAGAGTCTAACATGTCTGTCTGTGCAGTCATGCCGTTGGCTATGTGTTAATTGCTGCTAGGATGCAGTTTGATGTCTGCCTCCCCTCTGTGCGAAATGTCAAATTCTATCTTTACAAAACCTCTCCATTCCTCCTGGTACCAGACTCTACATCAACCATAATGATATTACACCAATCGTCGCTGCCCTTCACTGGTTACCTGTGAGTTTTAGAAGTGATTTTCAGATTTTACTGCTTGTTTTTAAAGTATTGAATGTCTATATGTGTGAACTGTTAACTCCTTATGAGCCTGATTGCTGTCTGAGATCCTCCAGTATGGCCCTACTGTTGGTTTCAAAATCTACTCAACATGTTACTAGAAGGGACCAGGCCTTTCCTGTTCAGGCCCTCAACCGTGGAACAGGAAAACTTGGTGTTATCTTTTAAATCTCTTCTTAAGACTCACTTTTATCATATAGCTTTTTCTTAACTGTTGGTATTTGTTGTGTTATTTAATTTATTGTGTATTGTCGATATCTTTGTTCAGGATTTTTTACTTGCATCATCTGTTTTTATTGTAAAGCATTTAGTAACTTTATTTTGAAAGTGCATAAATAAAGTTATTATAATTCATGTAGGCTATAGACATAACAGTGTTTCACAGCATTTCACTAATCAAAATATTTAGGAACAAACAGGACTGGATTTGAGACAACTACCTCTAATTTGGAACTGTCCCAAAGTTTGTTGGGGGGGGCCCCCAACAAACACCTCAACTGATGTCATTGCTTACACTACAACTGGCATATCGAACCTTTAAACAAACAATGAAAAATAACTTTTTTTAAGCTCTTCTAAATCACACCACTTCCACTTTTCATGCTCGGTTTACTGCTTACAATTGACTGACTGTTCAGCTGATGTCTTTGTTCCAGTTTATACGCTGGAACAGGAACTAATGTCTTTCGGGACTTCCACTTCAACTGATCTTACAGGTAAATGTATCACTTTCTCTTTATAACGCTTGATGTTCGTATGAATTTTCTCTCACTTAAACTGACACTTCAACTTCAGTGTTTAGACTGAAACTGAACCTCTTTCAGGCTTTCCACTTCAACTTCTTTCAGTGTTTCAACTATTTCAGATGTTTCAAGTGCACATTTCCAGCAGCAAGCATTTATAAAATTTCTTTAGAAAAGATATACCAGTTGTTACTAGTTATAGGTATCTCTATATATGTGATTGTGAGTCTCAAAGCACTTAGTTTTATACACACTGTTTGGTGATTCAGTGGTATTCGTGAGTATGATAAAAATATCTGCTGCGGAATGTGGATTTTCTAATGACAAATCCTTTGTCACCCTATTTATTTCTATGATTTAAAATGTACTAGGAAGAATGTCAAAACCTCCATTAGGAGTTTTACTACTACAATTCTTTGGTCATGAAACATCTGCTGCAATACTTTGTCATGAATATTTCACTGACAATATTTTGTCATCTGAAGTATCTCCATGGCAACAGTGTAATCATCATCCCAGCCCTTAAGTCATGGGAATAGTCTGGTCCAAGTCTTGGTTTGGCTTTTAAAAAAGGGCCAGAGTGACTGTGTTGTCTCAGTTATGTGAGCTGTTGGAGATCATGTGTGAATTTCACACTGTGCGTGTGTGCGTGTGTGTGTGTGTGTGTGTGTGTGTGCGTGTGATGACTATTGTCCATTATATCTTTCCATCCTGCACCTGTACCAAGGACTTTGCCCAACTTTGAAAAAGGACCACACAGTCCAAATACACAAACATACCTCATTTAAAAATGAATGAATCGATCTATCTATCTATCTGTCTATCTATCTGTCTATCTATCTATCTATCTATCTATCTATCTATCTGTCTATCTGTCTATCTATCTATCTATCGTACTTATGGGTTCCACCTAATGTCGGACATTCAAGGAGCTGGAATCCCCCACAGGCGGTGAAGACGGGGTCAAGCTTAGTCATATAGGAGGTCACAGCTGCTAAAACACGCAGCAAACAAAATTAGTCCTGTTTGTTTTTGAAAGAAGCCTATATTACCCACAGTCAAATAAACTTCATTCAATCCCCTCGACCCCCCTGGACTCTCAATCACCCCGCAGCCTTGGTCAGCATATTTCTGCCCCATGCTGAGGCAATCTAAGGCCTGGCCTGTGTCAGTTCTGCTTGGCCTAGCTCTTGCCTTACATAAGCCGGGTGCCCCCCCTTCCCCCTTGCTTGCCCTCCATCTCCCCCATCGCTTTAATCAGCACATGCATGGCTAAACTCAGCCCTTAGTAACTGACAGGCAGGCTGGTTGAAGGATGAAATGGTTGGATGTGTGGTTGACCGACTGGTTCCTTGACCACTTGTTGACAAATTTGACTGGTTGCCTTCTGGCTAGTCAATGAGCTAACTCACTTGATGGCAAACTGATTGATAGATGGTTGACTAAATTGTTAACAGGTTGGATGGATGAATGAAGGAATGTTTGGTTGCCTGGCTGTCTGATTGGTTTTTGGCCACTTAGTAATTAACCTGGTCAGCTAGCATGCTAGTTTCTGGCTATTTAGGTGCTAACTTGTTTACTCACTTAAAGACCCAGTGGCTAATTTGGTGACTTTTTCCATGGCTGTTTGACTGATTTGCTGACTGGCTAACTGACTGAATGGCTAACAGGTTGTTCAACTGGTTTGCATATACTCAAACCAGTATTGTTACCAGCTGTGTAACTGGCTGCTTGACAGGCTGTGACCTCTTCACTGAGAGGCTCCAGCCTCATTTAGTCTCATTAGTACCAAGTCTCTGGCTCCCAGACAGGGACAGCACCACAGTTCCCTAGGGGAGGGAGGTGTG
This sequence comes from Scomber japonicus, assembly GCF_027409825.1. NCBI lineage: Eukaryota > Metazoa > Chordata > Actinopteri > Scombriformes > Scombridae > Scomber > Scomber japonicus. The sequence goes on along the minus strand of NC_070591.1, from coordinate 27,699,982 downwards.
TATCTGTGTGTGTGTGTGTGTATATATATATATATATTTATATATGTGTGTGTGTGTGTGTGTGTGTTTGAGAACTACTGGAGCCGGAACACGGCGTGTCTTGTCTGTCATTGCACCACAGATGTCCAGCGGATTACATCACATTGACCGCACCCTGATCTCCCTCACATCCCTTATCCCCTACCATCGACCCCAACCCCTCACCCCCCACCCCCCACCCCCACCTCTCCATTCTGAACCCTTCACTTCCACCCAGTCACAAAACCTTTACACACACATTCTCATAGACAATGAGATCTGATTTATGACTCTCACCACTGCTTTCCCATCGCCTCCCCTCGCCTGATGACTTCATCTCCCATCACACCTCACCTCATCTTCATTAGGCTGTGAGACTACGTGGCCCACGGTGCACTGGAATGTGTGTTGCTCGGGCTGATCAGGGGCAGGGTTGAGATGGAAGTCCTCAATCCTTATTTAAGCAGGCAGGTTCACTAAAAACACATTCTTGTTCACAGTAATAGTCAGGAGGATTTTACACGCATACACGCTGCTATTGAGTATGATCGCCAATGGAAGGTGGGAGCAATGTCCAGAAAAAGCTGTACTCACCTCTGGATTACTGACCACCTAGGAATTTGACAAAACCTCTTTTAATGCCTCCAACCACAACAAGAAGAAAATGTCAAAGCCTACAGAGTTTGCAATAAACACGATACATCATTTCAATAAAGAAGTCAGAGTCCTTCAGACTTGGAAGAAAACCATGTTTCTGCTCTTATTTGAAGCTGCCAACATCTGGAGTGTCATAGTCCAGAACCTCTTCAGTAGTTTATAAACGAGGCTTACATTAATCTTTTCTGTCTATATTTTCCCAGCCAGAACCTTAACCTGTTATGATCCAGAAATGCATCAGCCTAACTATGAGCTTACCCCCTTCTTTCCCCATCTTTCCCCTTCATCTGTGACTCGGCGGTCTGGGGAGAACTGAGAGGAAAGAGGAGTAGGTCTTGGAGGAGCTGGATGAGGAAGAAAAGAACTAGGCCAAGAGCCTTTCTGATGGTCCCACAGCTAAAAGGTCATCTGGTTACATCTTGCTCTGTTTGTTGTTATGTAGCGAGGTGATGTCATGATTAAAAGTGTTTAAAAGCTATTGAAATGAACCCTGGCTGGAAAACTTTGGATTTCCCAGCGGGGGATAAAGCTCAGAGCGGGGCTTAGGGTCTTACAATTTTTAAAAACAGTTTGAGCCGTATGGACGGTATAGTTTTCCACCCCTGCTGCGACACCCTGCTGCTCATCCAGTGCAACGTAACCCTGGCTCTCTGCCCCCTCGGAGCACAAATACACACACGCAGAGAGCCGAGTGTGTGTGTGTGTATGTGTATCCGGGAAGGGTTTCAGTTAGTAGAACAAATAAAGTAATCTAATCACTGTAAGACAAAGCGCTGCGATACACCAACCCCAATGAAACATCCTCTTGCTGTTTGACAGTGCTGTCTTGTTGGAGCTAGCCACAGCTCACATCCTGACAACAGCCGTCTTTGTACTGTAATCATTTCCATAAGTTTGCCAGTGATTTAGAATCCCATTCTGCAGTTCCATTCAGTGCAATTGTCCAAAAAGACCCCTGGAAGGCTTTTCCCATGACATAGTATTGAGCTTTGGAAGGGGCAGACATGAACATTGATGAAGTCATGTAGCTAACACTTGAAACAATATAAAAAGATTAGAAACAGACTGAACAGACATAACAAAAACCACAAATATAAGTATAAATGAAAAGTGTACAAGCATTCTCATCCTAACATATCATGTCAAATCTGAGTTTCTCTTAGTTAGCTGGTGTGCATGAGTAATGGTTGTTAAATGAGCATAGAGAGAAGACCTTTTCCCATGACATGTAATGTCAGATTTGTGTTCCGGCTTACAGTGGATGACTGATGGCTGTTAGAGTAGTGTGCAGTCCTTTTGAACTGTAGTATCAATTGGTTGAAAGCCAATGTCCTGTAACTCACAGAACAGTCTTAAGGTCAGTCTGCTCCTCGCTTCACCATGTTGACCTCAGGGCCACTCTGCTTTTCAGTGTCACCCTAACGGACAAGCATACTTTCCCTCTTTCTCTTTTTCTCATCCTCGCATTCTAACACAATACGGTCATGTCCGCCCGATGAATCGATGGCTCTGTTCGTGGGCCATGAATGGACGGGAGCAACAGAGAGTGAATAGAGCAGAGAGGGAGAAAAAGAGCAGTTTATGTGCAGAGAGTTGTAGTGATGAAATAAATGGATGTAATGGACTTGTGCAGATGGAAGACAGAGGAGGTCAGGGAGAGTTGGGTAGAAAGATGAAGACAATAACTTTGCTGCCCCCCCCCCCCAAAAAAAAGGCTTCAGGGAGAAGGTCAGAGGTCGCCGTGCTTGGGCGAGATTCATATCCGAAGCCCTGTTGGCCCTTAAACTCTGAATGCTGGGAGCAGCCTTTATTGCTCCAGACGTCCTCTCTCATAACCCCCCGCATTCCCTCTCTCTTTCATTTCATTCTCTGCCTTCTGCATGTATGTCTGTATGTTCATGTACATGTGTGTATTTGGATGACTTTATTTAACCAGGTAAGATTCCATTAAGATTAAACATCTCATTTACAAGAGAGACTTGGCCAGTGCACGCTATAAGTGTATATGTGCTTTGTGTGTGTGTGTGATGTTATATCGTCCAGCTCCAGCAGGTTTATATTGCCGGTGCAACCAGAGCCCAGTCAGACAGAGGGCCCATGTCTACACCGTGCCAGTCAGGCGGAACAGGGAAGTAAACTAGAAGCACTGGAGGGACGGGGGAGACTCTTGGTTGCGGGGACAGCCTATATAAGTAACACACAGGGGGGCTTTTGAATTACAGCCTTGGTCTTTGGCAAAGGTCTGTGTTGGGTTAAGTGCTGGTTTGCCGTCTGGTCAGGGAAGGATCATAAAATGTGAGGATGGTAATCCAAAAAGTCCCAAATTTCCCTTTTCTGAAAAATCACAAACTACTTAAATCATGAGTTTGGAGAAGATGAAATGAAATTTTAATAATCTGAACCATAAAACTGGATCCATGCAGTAAATTTTATAAGCGCAGAGAAAAAATATAATAAAGGGCAAATCATGGAGGTGTTTAACAAAACATGGCCATCTGTTATAGCATGGGAACGTAGCAAAAAGTATCATTTATACTTTTCATGGTATTTATATAAGAAACTGTGGTGTAGCATACTGTGAAAATAGAAAATGTGTCTATGATTGATCATTTTTATGGACTTTGTGTTAAGTTTCTGTAGGTGGCTGTTCAACCATGGTGGCTGTTGCTGCTCATACTGACTACACAGTTCCTTTCTAATGAATTCACACAACAAAGTGATTTATAGTTGTGAATTAAGGGGATACGCTTTAATTGTGTAGCCTGCACATTGAATTGAATTGAATACCTTTATTGCCATTGCACGACAGTACAACGAAATTCAAGTGCTCGTTCCCTTTGTACATGTTGTAGCTGAAGTGTTATATAGGATGTAATTGCGCCTCCTTGACCCTTACATGCTGTTCAGGGCCAAATTTGACCCATTTTTGACAATTGAGAGCTCTAAAAACACCATATACACATTTCCTCTAGGTGGACTTTTCATAATGTGACCCTGAATATACAAAAATTGAAACACATGTTTTGTACAGCTGAGACATATTATTATAGAGGCAAATTTAACCTACATTTATTGAAAAAATTCAAAAAGTCACCATTCAAACATGTTGTATACTTCACAATCTATAAAATGTTCTCCTGGACTGTAGTATTATTATGAATGTCTTTTTTTACCCATTAATAAATAGACTACACTCTTCATTAAGGATTAATCAAACTTGTATTGATGACTGATGGGGAATTTATCAATGTGAATTAGTGTAGAAACTCATTAGAAGTCAGAATATGAACAGTATGATGGTTAGAAATGTACGTATGTGTCGGGGTTATTATGAGACTGATTGGTTGTCTTGGGCTGCTTGGGTAAGGGTAAAAATGGTGGAAGTAGAAAAAACCCTATCCTGCTGCTTTTTTGCTAACATATATTAAACAAAATCTTCACTGCAGACATTTTACTGGCTCCATGCATCGCTCTCTTTCACAGTGAAGTACACAGGAGGACATTACTGGGATGTAACTCAAGTACATGAGCAGCCCACTATCACTCTATACCTCAAAGTAAATGAAAGACTGTAAACATAGTTACTATGATGAATATAATACAGTCATCCAGTGTTGCAGGGGTGTTATTAGTGGGTGAAATCTGACACTGAACTATAAATAGATACCTGAGTTATAGGTAACTGCTGCAGGGCTGTCATTAACCCCTTATGTCTAGCATAAACTGGGCTTTTAAATTAGTTCCTTTGTACCGCAAGACTTTTCCACACAAAGCCCTAAAGGTTTTTATTAATGAAACTAGATGAAACATGTTGACTTCCTATTATGTTACTTCACACAATATATTAGCAATATAAACCAACCAGCATCCTAGACTTTTGCTGATTTAGTAGAATCGTCCAACGTTCTTGTTCAGCGACATGGTTTACATTCTGTAAGACAATAGAAATGTGTCTTCTGTCAGAGATTTTTACCATATTGTGGTTACCATCCCTTTAACTGTTCATATTCTACACCCTCGAAGTATGTTTCAGGTCAGTTTTGACACCCAGTGACACCCTCTATGAGTCAATGTCATTAAGTACCTACTGTGGAATTGACAGATACTTAATACATTCAATGGATCGGCCCTAAATAGACATCCCCTTCTCAGTTTCTAAAGTAAACTTCCAAAAAAAGATATCATGATATATTTATATTGATGTTGTTAAAAAGAAAGTCATACTTATACCATGATTAAAGATTTCATCCATACCACAATAAGACAGCAAAGTCCATCTAACTGAAAGAAGCTGAAAATAAAGCGCAGTGTTAGAAGGGCAGACTGGAAGTTAAAGGCCACGCCGAAGATCTCCATGACCCAGACATGGTCCTCAGGGTATTGGTGAGGTGTATCAGTGTTGGTGGTGTTTGTCTGTAACTGAGCCAGACTGACAGCTGCTGTCTATCCACTCATTCTCTGTCATCAGTTTCAGTCATGTACCGACGCCGTGCACGTACCGAACACCAACCACCAACCACCTGGCTGTGCACAGGACATATATATAGCCTGGATCCAAGCGAGCTCTGGCATGTGCATTTGTGTGTGTATGGAAAGAGTATAAAAATATCCCGCTCAAAGGAAATAGTCTAAATGCTGGAATTTGATTCAACAGAGGTAAAATTACAGTTTCGGTGACAAAGAAAGCTCAACCTGATATCTGAAAGTTACCTTTACAAATAGCTTATTACTGAACCATAATAAAAGATTTATTATCCACTAATAAACCCATTAGTTACAGTTATAAACTCTCCATAAAGCATAATGAAGTGGCACAGAAATCTTGTATTCTGTGTTTTTCTGTATGTACACTATGTGCATGTTTGTGTTGAAAAGACATTGTCATCATAAGGTCATGTACTGAGTATTAACATGTCTTTAATCACCAATCATGTGTCACACACACCCCAATCTATATTTAAGCATGCCATGAGTGTTTTGGGTGGTGCAAAGGTCAGCTGATATATGTACTGAACATCTGGTCAAAGATGTATGGCATATATTCCACTCAATGTGGAGGGACAAAATGAATCTGGTCACCCAACCTGAGGTCAGGGAGTAAGTTGTAGGTCAATGAGGTTTTTTATATACAGGTGTTAAGTAGATGGTTGCAGGGCAGTAGCTTAAAGTTGTTTGCCTGTGACTGTCAACTTATCTGATACTAGCATTGGTCCAGAGGCAGCCCACCTTGCCTATTTCCGTGTCCATGTAGGTCAAAGTTTAAATGTGATCTCTATTACTATTTGAGCCAAATCTGCTGAGCTGTATTGGCTTTTTTGTTCATCCCAGACTAACCTCATGGTCTATTTTTGGCCATTGTCAGACTTTAGATTGTAAGTGTTCACCCTTGCCCCGTTTAGAATTAATGAACTGAAAATTTAGGGGAATGTGGTCGAAATGGGCTAAGTACATCATCTCACGGAGACCTGACCTGCTTTAATGGGAACTGCCATCTCCAATGGACTACTGCAGAGACTGTGATAAGAAGCAGATTTTCATGGACTAATGAGTGTGTGTGTGTGTGTGTGTGTGTGTGTGTGTGTGTGTGTGTGTGTGTGTGTGTGACATTATTTGTGCAAATGTTCATAGTTAGTTACTTGTAAAATGAAAGTGAGAGCAAAAGAAAGAAGACAAGCTTTATTGACAAATGGCTTAGTGCAACTTTTTCTATTTTTTTTAAATTATTTATATTTTATTAGATAGATAGATAGATAGATAGATAGATAGATAGATAGATAGATAGATAGATAGATAGATAGATAGATAGATAGATCTAATTGCACTGCCCCATGACTCTCTATTGATGTTACTGTTGTAAAGTCTGATGACTGCAGTGATTTTATGTACTCAAATGACTTGCAAACCTGGACTGTAAATGACCTTCCTAATAGAATTAAAAGAAATGGAGCTTCCGGTTTCGCAATGTGGTGGTAAGATGTGCGTTGCCCATGCTCCGGTAACTTACAGTATTATTCCTTTCAAAAATACCCCTCATAACTGTCCGGTGTGCATTATATTATTTTATAAAGTACAACTGTTTGAACCAGAAGATGAGCAAGCCAGGGAAAACCAGCAGCAAGACGTCAACTCAAAGTCACACTCTGAGTACGAGAGGCTGTGCTAGCATCATGGCAGATAGCCTAGCATCACCACTAACCACCGAGAGGCTAATTCAGGAACAAGAATTAAAAGAAAAGAAAAGAAATTATTAACCAATATGCTGATGACGCCCCATTTGTCTTTATGAATTACTAATAGGTTTACATGTGTTCTTATCTTATTACTTTATGAACTTTATTTGACAAAAGAGAGAGAGAGGAGAGAGAGAGGGGGGTGTGATATGCAGAAAGGTTCCCTGGCCGGGACTCGAATCCACTGCGTATATGGCATGCGCTCCTAACAACTCGACCCAATATATATATATATATATATATATATATGTATTTTATATTATGTATCAGTTTAGCAGAAAAAGCTGCATGTATGTATTGGGGGGAGAAAAAAAAGAGAACATCAGTTGTGCCGCAAGAGATATTCAACCATAATTACAAGGTTTCTTTAAAGGCTGATCCTTGTGTAGTTCCCGAGAACATGTACACCACAAATTTCCAAAACATACTTAGCCTGCATTAATGATGGTAGTATAAGAGGAAACACACTACAACAACACATCAGAAGTGGAAATGCATTGGAATGGTTCATCTCCACAAAGTCTCATTAGAGAGAAATAAAGTGAATAAAACACATTAGCAGCATGAGAACTGATTGTGTTTGTGAATGTGTGTGAGAGACAGTAGATGTGCACTGATTCTTTAAAGTTTAGCATGAAGACAACAAAGCAGCACCTCATTTGTGCACATGAGGTCGACTGAATATGATTTTCCTAAATTTCCTAAAATTCTAGAGTAACACCAATGAAAAAAAGAACATCATGAGCCCCAAATACAGTAAATGGTAGTATATCTGCTGCTGCTTGAAGTTAGAGTTTGTGTAATTATGTGAATGGACTATGATTGGATGAGGATCAGTGTGTGTTGTCTTTATTAAAGCTGCTGATAGCTTACATTTGTGTTGATATTCAAAACCTCAAAATGTTTTCTACGACCAAAACATCGCAGAAATAGTTTGTTTTCAATGTTGCTTAAAGTTTCTCAATTGTACAATAAATACTGTGTGTTCTCCAAAACAAATTACATCATGTGGATCATATCAGTTGTCATCAGCAGTGACTGTTAAATCACTTGAGTGTAACCTCTCCAGCACTGTTAAGAAGCATGTAAATCAGCATTGCTTCTGAGTTGTGAGGTCGGGGGCTCTGGAGTTGTGGGAGTATCCGTTTCCAAACACAAACCACTCAGTCTGTCTAATCCCCATGTCGCCTCTCCCCTCAGCAACAACTCCGAGCCTGTCCTCTGGTGAGGGGCGCAGGGCAGAGACCCCGGGGGGTCAGCGGTCAAGGGTCAGGGCAGCTCCTTAAGACTGGACAATAGCCAAAGCGCCACCTGGAGTAAATCAGTGGTGGGCTCAGGCGATTGGCCGTGACAGCCACCATTACCGAGGGCCAAATAAACATACAGGAAGCAAGGGGTTGTGGGTAAAATGCATACACACACACACACACACTCACCAGGTCTGTCTGTGGTGACTGTCCGAAGGGCCACAACTCACCCTCTTGCCCCCACTCACCTCCTCCACCACCACCACCCCCCAACCCCATGTGTGTGATTAACTGTTGGAAGTGCAAAAGGTGAAGGGTGTCAAGAGAACGAGTGTATCTTAGGGGTTTTAAGGTGTGTGTGTGTGTGTGTGTGTGTGTGTGTGTGTGTGTGTGTGTGTGTGTGTGTGTGTGTGTGTGTGTGTGTGTGCTAGAGTTGGGGGTTTCTCTGAAGGGAGAGCTTTGTTTTTGGACTCGTATTTCATAGACCAGACTTCTTGTTTGTTGGTTCAAACTCACTCCATGTGTTGGTGTGAGACAGAGGGAGTCTGAGCTGGAAATAGTCTTTCTGTGTTTTCTCTCTGCATGTTTAGACAAGCGGATGGATGATTATGGATGTTCATACAGTAGATGGTGGTTTATATTACCTTAAGACCTAAAGCCAAACCTCTCTGTCACATGCATATAGAGTAGCTGACGTATACGTTTTCCATTGTAATTGTCCACACAGTGCTCTTTGGCTTCTACTAAAATAGAAACAAAAGAGAACTTATTGAAACTATATAGACCTTATAGATATGATTATTTTGGTATATGTATGAGCATATCTGAGCTTTCTGTTTTTGTGTGTGTACATTGTCATTCATGCTATGTGTGCTTTTGTGTTATTGTAGATATACAGTAATTACCAAAAAGGCTTAATGATGAGTAGGCTTTGGGTATGTAATAGTGTAGCAAAACATTTTACTATATATTGATAGAATTGATATGACTATTTACCATATTGTTCCATGTATCAAGCTTGTGAGGTAATTATATCTATGTTGTATGGTACTAATGTGTGATTATTGACTACTACAGGGATTTATTGATCTATTGATGGACATTGGTACAATACTGTGTAGTCAGCAATGTGGTGCACACAATTGGTGCTTATTGCGTATGAAGAAATTGGTGTGAGTGCTTAAAAAACATTCATTTATTTATAGTTATTTATTTATTCATTTTCCTTTTTGGTTTGTCACTATTTCTAAGGGAGATGAAGGGACAAGGACATATGATTATTTATACATGTTTATTTAAACTAAACTAAACTAAACTAAACTTAAAAGTAATGTTTAACTTATGTTCTGGCCTTTTGGTTTCTTGTTTTTAACAGTTATAACTAAGCAGGGATTCTTCTGTTTCCTGTGTTCAAGTGAAAGCAGATAAAGTGCAATGTATCATCTCTTTAATTTCAGGCTTCATGACAGTAAAAATAACAAGAAAGTTTAAGGGTGTGTGGACCCTTTGGATATTAAAATGGAGCAGCCGTGGTGGGAAAGAATGAGGGGGCCCAAGAGGGTTAGCATCACTCTGTTTTGGATACTAAGATGTAGTGATAACCACTGTGGTCTCTCTGGCTCCAGCTGAACCTCACTGTCGCTGGTCAGCGTCGGCCACTGCTGGGCTACAGCTATGTTGTGTACTCTGTGTGAGCCTTCTGTATGGAGATATGCAGTCCAGCTACTGCACCCAACGCTCCGTCTGTAAGTCCAGGAGAAAAGGAAGGTAAAACATAGCTGGTTGAGACTGTGACTATATAGCTGAGTAGGAGAAAAGAGACATTGGATATGTGCTTATTTGCTTTTGAATGATTGGTGTAAATACATTTTGGATGTTTTTCATATTATTATGATGAAGTAGATATTGGTGGAAAGAATCTGAGGATGTTAAAGATTGTAGGGTTGGGTGCTCTTTGGGTAAAATAGCAATCATGTGGGAAAAAAATAACAGGGATCCGAAGCATTCCAGAAATCCGTTGACGAATTCCTCATTCTTGGATTATTTTTGGCATTATGCCTTCATTTCATAGTGACTGTGTTGATACAGGCAGGACATGTGGGGAGCGAGACAGTGTGTGACTGCAACAAAGGTCCCCATCTGGAATTGAACTAGTGGTGTTGCAGTTAATATGGTAAACATCAAAACCACTGTGGGGCCACCACTATTAACAAAGTCTTTATTTTATTGAACTTTGAATAGAACTGATACTAATGATTATAACCAGTCATACACAGTGATGGAAGAAGTATCTGCTTCTCAATTAGAAGTAGTGAGACCACAATGTAAAAATACTACTACATACTTCAGTTGAACTGTGTTAGCAGCAAAATGTATCTAACCCGAACCCTAACCCTAAGCCAAAAGTCAAGGTTCTTTTTATGCAGAATGGCCCTTTTCAGAGTGCTAACACTGCTATCTGTAGACACGAGACACTTCATATACAACCCAATTTCATTTCTTTGAGTGTTCTTTTTTCTATTAAAATCAATGCAGCAGAACTAAAGATCATCTTTTCTCACAATGCAAATCAGCTTATTTTCACTCCAATGTACAATACATCAGATTATATGAGAGCACTATGAATTTTGTGACTGTAGCTGTCAGATATATATATGTAGTGGAGTTAAAAGTACATAACATATAACTAAAATGCAGTTTAATAGAATTATAAACAGCATTAAATCAACAGTAAATACTAAATATGAACTATAAGTACCTAAAAATGTGCTTTGCTTCTTTGCAGCACTGGTTCAACAGAGGTCATGCACTCCACTTCTTGATACAATCTGATGTACAGTATAAACATTTTTTGGGGTAAAAGAAGAAAATTCGCTCTAAGTTTCCACTAACAGTCATGCCAATAACCGTCCTGGAAAACGAATATAGTCTGACGCTTGTTTATTTATCCTTCAATACACGTTTATTTGCATGAGAATTTTTATGCATATATTTGTTTTCCCGTCTTTGTCTCCGTGTGTGTGTGAATGCCTGTGTGTATCTGCGGCTGTGTATGTGTGTGTGTGTGTGTCTGTACCACAGCTTTTATTTGTCTCGCTCAGCAGAGGATCCGCGGAGGGAGAGAGACGAGGACGGTTGGTGGTGGATGGATGTTAGCGGTGGTGGAATCCACTGGGGCTGTTTGGTCGATGATGGTCAGAGGTTTCAGCGCCGCCACCCCCCCCCCCCCCCCCCTCCCTCCTCCCTCCTCCTTCTCCCTCTCCTAGCCCCTTTCTCCCAGCCCTCAGCCACCCTGTCATTAGGGTGACAGTCAGGTCCTGTTTAGCCCCAATTGGCCATGCTAATAACAGTTTTAATAACCCGGACCCATGTAATATTTCACTGCTGTTTGGACTGCCATGTCACGCTAAGAGATGGAAAAACAGCTTCAACTGTGCAAGGATGGAATGACTGGGTGAACTTTGTCCGGGGATGTGTATGTATGAGTGTGTATATGTGTGTGTGTGTGTGTGTGTGTGTGTGTGTGTGCATGTGTTTTTTACATGACAGTTGTATAAATTCTACTCCACATTTCATCTTATATTTGTTTGTTATCGTTTTTCTATATGTGCACACGTGCGCTTGCAGACACATACTACATGTAAACTTATATACAAATACAAACGCATGCCTGTTTCATGACTCTACTCAAGTCTGCTATCGGTGTAAATGTACGTGCGTGTTTGTGCACACACCTGTTTCTGTTTGTGCAGTAGATTAACTCGTTGAATGTGTGTTAATCTTTTACTGCGTGTAATGTGTTATGTAAGGCTTTTCCTGTGAAGCATGGGGAGCAGTCGGGGCAGCTGCTGTAAACACAAACATGTACATTACAGCACCTACATGCTGAGACGCATTCGCAACTGTCATCATGCTGCGTCAGAGAAAGGTCAGACTTGTGCTGTATCTGCTAGTCTGGGGGGGGGGGTTTGTCGAACTTCAACATGCCCGCAGACACATGGAAGAATTTCTATGATTTATGACGGCGCCTGAATGGAGGCGGAAAATAGCATCAAATATTTCCTCCGTGCTACAAATATATTTTCATACTTACTTAAGATGAAACAGTAAGTTACATGCATGGTAAAGCTTGAATTAGTGTTGGCTCTTACTGTTTTTATGCACTATATCGGCCATTTTCAGGCAATTCGATTTACGATTTACATTCAAGTACCAATGCAGATTATAGTATATATGGCCTATACATGTGTGTAGGTCAGGGTGGTGGATGGGTGTGTACTGCATCCAATGCTGATTCAAGAGCCCTTAACAGAACTGGGGTTATTTAAAACCATACCATAATCTTTTTAAGTAAGGATTGACAGGAGCCCCACCTCAGATACTTATAGTGTAGCTTTATGATTTATAGTTCAGCATCATTTTTCCTTCAATCCAAGAAAATGAAAGCTTTGTCTTCACCTATACTTACATACATTCTGGTCCAATCAGATCAACCTGGCTATTAAAGGACCAGTGTGTAGAATTTAGTAAGTAAGGTTGAAAATTGAAACCAACAGAGTACTCCTTGCCCTCCCCTTCTCACAAAAAACATGAAAGGCCCTCTCTAGAATCAGTGTTTGATTTGTCCTCTGTGGGCTACTGTAGAAACATGGTGGGCTCCCTGGAGAAGGACCCGCTCCGTATGTACGTAGATGTAAAGGGCTCATACTAAGGTAATGAGAACACAACAATTCTTATTTTCAGGTGATTATACACTAATTAAAACATATTTATGATTATTATATTCCATTTCTGACATGCTATTATGCTAGATGGCACTACATTCTACACACTGCACCTTTAAGACACACTGACATTCTACCTAAATCAGAAAAATGAGACCCTAACCCACCCTATTCATCTTGAGTATAATTTGAACCTGTTGCTGTTGTTCAAATCTTCCTTACAGCTCAAAAGACAAATGATGAGTTCTATCCTGCATGCATATGGAAAAATACTGACATTAAAAGTTTGCTATTGTTGTACTTAACCTGTTGAGTCAGCTGGTAATAAGGTTGCCATATTCATGCTACAGAAAGCAATTTAGACATCATTTATGATGCAACTTCTTCACTATTTTCCAACCTCAAGCTGATAAAACTTTGAATGACAGGTTCAGATACTTCAAGTCTATTTTATGCAATATTCAGATGCCATATATGTGTTGTGCAAATGTTATTGGTTGCCCTTCCCTCCAGAGGGTATGAAGCAGTCGTGCCTGAGCATGACTACACTGAACACAAAGAGAGAATTTCACAATAAAAAAGACTGTTACTTTGGTAGATCCCCACTTTGTCTAACTAAGACAGCTGAAGCCTCATGTTAGTTTAAGTTAAACTATGGGTGTGATTTTTTACACAAAATGAGGGCTGTGGATTCTGACCTCCGTCACTTCTACTGGAGTCACATTACGAGCCCATTATAAACAGAATAAATGACTACAGCAGCTAATAACGATGTGTGAGTGAGCATTGTTTTAAGATAGGCATGGAAAAATCTGAACTTATCCTTTAAAAGTTATTTTAAGATATTGTGAAACTGTTCTTTCCTCTCCTGATTACAATGGAAACTGCTGGGATGGAAACCCAGCTCCAGACACATACACACTCTGCTCTCGCTGCTTCAGCTCCTTCTACCCATGGTTTCACCACAGCCAAGCAGAGGCAAAGAGCGAGACAGTCTGTGTGAGCAGAGTGAAACCTAATTCTCTGGCAGTCATCATCCTCAGCCAACGCTGTGAAAGATAAAGACTCAGGGGGAAACTGGGCCTGGGAATCCAGCTAGCATTGGCTTTTATTGGGCAGCCCACATCACAGAAGGGACCTTGAGCAGGTCTTAGCCCACCGGGGAGGGCTGGAGACGGAGGCCCACGGAGAGAGTCGGCCGGACGGCGGCTGGGGAGCGTCGGGGATGAACCAGGGAGCTCTTTCATTCCCTGCCAGCATGCAGATTGCTTCCAACTGGACCCACAGCCAATACACAAGTCCAACAGAGAGAGAGAGAGACAAACATAGTGAGCCAGAGAAACCTGACAGTATCATACAATATGATCAAACTGAGGATATGACCTCGAAGGACCATACAGGCAGCTATGAGAGCTGTAACCTAGTCCATGAATTTATGCATGATTTAAACAGCCCACCCAAGAAATTACATACATACAGGATGATTCTGCACCTCACAATTTACAATGTTCAGGGGCAAGGCAGCAAGTACTGATTTTTTTATGTAGCAAGGTAGGAAGTAAAAGTGTGGAGGTTATAGGCACTGCAGCAAGGCCAACTTTCAGATCTGCAATTTATGTTTCCCTGCAATCTTTCCCTTATTTTTACCAAGTGTTGTAGTTGCCTAACCATAACCTAACCATACTTTATCATCTTAACCATGCACACATGATGTAAAAAGAGAGAATTGGAAATAACAAACATGACATTGGCATTGGATGATAAAAAAAAATAGTCGGTGAAAATAATCTATGGTTTTGCAGAATGATGATGGCCAATCAGAATCTGCGACATGAGCACATTTTTTGGCCATGTCATCGTTTTCAAGTCACTTGACACTTGACTGATGAACTGCATCGTGGTTTGCTAAAATAAACATGGGGAAGGCTGCACTAGCCTGCTAGCTTCTTCCAAGGGAATCTGATGGGTCATGTAATAATGTGTAACATTGGTACTCAAAAATAATATCAGTGAAAGAAAGTTAAGATAATACCACTCAGCCCTAATCCTGAGTGGAAAAGTGTTTTTATGGCATTATTGAGGTGTAGCTTCATCTTTGTGGCTCCTGCTAGCTTTGTCAACATCGTCAGAAATCGTAAAGAACAGATATTACAGCTGCTGCCCTGTCTCTTTCTGTTTAACTGGTAATATATAGGTTCAAAGTAATTAACCTTATGTAATCCAATCCAATGTAAAGTAACTAATCCGAGATTTAATCCAGACTGAACACAAACAAATGCCATTATATTCTTTCTCTCACTCTTCACTGTTGGTACATTGCTGCATTACAGATCTTTCAGTATTTATTTCATTGTTAATGTGATTAATGTTAATTTCTTTAATTGAGTTTCTTATAAAGATCATCCATACTTGCTGAAATGTTATAATAAACTATGTTCTCTACTCTCTGTGTGTTCCATACTGTCTGGCTTTATACAAAACATAGAGAAACCTACATTTATACACCATTCATTTCCTGATCCAATATGTGGCTCATTATATATTATGTATGTTTGTGTAAAATTACATATCAATAGCAAAAGGAAAACAACCAACTCTAAATGGAACTTTGCTGTTGTACATATTATCTATAATAAATCACCAAGATTGTGGAAAGTTATTTTCATTTTTTGGCTGCAGTGCCAGTGAAAATATACAGGAGGCCAGTAACACTCTGATCTACTGACCAAGTGGGCTGGTTGGAAAAAAAATGTGATGTTGAGTCTGTGATATTTTAGAGCTTTAGGATGCATTCCTGCTTCCTTACTATTGACAAAAATGATTGTAGACTCAATATTCACTGTGATGGATTACATTATTCAAAAATGCAAGAATCTGCTAATTGTGTTGAAGGTTGTACAGAAATGAATGGAAACCAATGGCTTTCTTCAACATGAAGGAAAGTACATTTAAAAAATCAAAAACCAAATAGAATGCATTTTTTTAAAAACCAGGATGAATGTAAATGTTTTGTAAATCTGTACCCACCACACAAACACAGCCATTGTCACAGCTATACTCCTGTTAATGTAACCTAGCATCTTAACCTGTACTATATTCAAATATACTCTCTAGAACTAGCACTCACATGAGTGAGAGTGCATTAAAACATTTTTGTCATATTGGTCATTTTCACAAACTGGAAATCATATATCAGCTACCACTTCATTTAGCATTGTGAAAACCTCAGCGCTGCACCACACTAAACACACTCGAGCTGGTGGCCACGGGTCATGAATCAGCCGCCTCTCTGTAGAGTCTTTTGAAGAGAACATGAGCAATTTATGGAGGCTTGCATAACAGAACCCAACACTCTGTTAAAAAGCAGCCTGGACGCCTCTTTAAGGATTTGGTGGAGAAGCGGCGTAAGAACCGGAGCTGAATCAATTAGCCCTAGTGTGTGATTTATGGGTGAGGTGAGTGACTGGGCCTGCCTTAGCTCTGTGAAAACACACACACATACACACACACACACACACACACACACACACACACACACACACACACACACACATACATGCACACACTCAAACACCTGTCACAGACAGTAGAGGGGATAGAAGCCTGAAGCCTGAGCCCACCAGATTAACCATGCCATCGCATTTGGACATTAATCAATGCTTGACACGCACACCTGCACACACACATACACACACACCAGAGAATCTGCAATGATGTGTGTCTGCTTCTCTGTGAGGTCATTGTATTTACTTTGAGAGTGGGGGACTCTTAAATAAATTGCACTTTCCTGATACACTGCAGGAACACTGTGTGCAGTATACATTATGCAACACAACATCCGCGGCCAAGTCTTCACCTTCAGCATGTCTGCAGCCGCTGCTCTCAGCTCTATTACTAACCAGCAGACGCGGGTGAAGTTTTTAGATCCACCCTCTGGTATGTGCAGTGTTTTCCACTCTCCATGTGCTGTAGATTAGGCTCTTTGTTCTCTGCGGTGCTGCCATAACACTCGCTCATTAATCACACTCTTACAGTAGTCCGCTCTCTTCCACCATCTCCCTCTCTGCATGGCTGCCAGCTATTCCCAGGGTGTGAACTCTCGCTGCTGCTAAAACCGCAGCGTTATCCAGCCAGCAGACAGGAGGGGAAAGTGGGTCAACAGAAACCACATGGAACCACCTGAAAGCAGCAGGAATGCAAGACCACCTCCTATTCCTCTGGCTATGTCGGCGTCTGTTAGGACTCACTGTGCATCAACCTCAACAGGTCCAAATTTGATCTCAGAGTTTTCATCGTTTTAATTTGACGTAACGGAAAAAAGACTAAAATGTCCTCTAAGGTGATAGTTAAGTGACCAGAACTGAATAAAACATCAGTTTTAATGAATACCTTTTCAATACCTATATACACAGTTTCGAAGTTCTGGTGACAAATAACTGGATGCACAGATTTTGTTATAACAGTAAGGCCAGCAAACTCCCTGAATAGCAGCATCTATTTTACGCGTGCAACTGCAAACATCCACAATTACATCTTTGGTTCTTGTGCTGTGTACCTGTCAAAAATTGAAAAATTGGAGTGTGTGGTTGACCCAACTTTCAGTGGCTCCTTAGCGATGATTGGGTCATCGGAGGCCACCAGATTTTGAAGATAAATAGGACGAGGAAGCCAGATTCTATTGTTGAAAGTGGTTTGGGGAATAGAAGCAGCATGTTGTGGGGAAAGTGGCAAAATAAAGTATACTCACAATGTTCAGTATAGACTAAAAAACTATTTTGGATTGTGTTGCTGACGGAGATATTCTCGGAGTAAATGGAAGAGCTCCTAGAGGTTGCTAAAATAAATGAGAATTCATTGTGAAAGGCGTTGAAACGGCTCCAGGAACACTTCAGAAAACATAAATTCATGGAAAAAACATTTTCCCGCCTCTGTTAAGTATAACTGGCAGTGGCATTCTAAAGCTGCAGTTTGATTCACGTCCAACAGCCAATTCATTTCCTATACATATAAAACGGTTTAGTGTTTCGATTTCTGGGAGACTATATGGACTAATTTATGGCAAAGGTGTACAAACTATTCCATAAAGGTTCATGTGGCTGCAGGTTTTCATTCCAACCAATCAGGAGCACACCAGGCTAGACTCATTTAATCAGCTGATTTCAGTCTTCAGACAGTTGATTGGTCGAATTGTGTGCTACTGATGGGTTGGAACAAAAACCTACAGGCACAAGGCCCTTTATGGAATAGTTTGGATATGCCTGGTTTATGGGATGTATACACTCATTATTTGGGGTGGAATTGGGATACAGCACATGTGACTTTTCCTGGTTTTATTCACATTTCTTCTCAGGTGGATTTCTGATGTGCTAGGTGCAGCTTTGTCCACACTGCAGTTTCAGAGAGCAACAGCAACTCCCTCAAGCATGGAATCATCGAATGGAATTGAAGATTGTGTGTGACGATTATTACTTTTGTTAGACAATATATTGTTTAAGAAATAACCGCGATAAACGATATTATTGTCATTTGAAGATAATATTATACCACTGATATAATGATAATATAATAGCATAATAATTCAAAAGGGGGCGGGGGATGGGATTGGAGCGTGGGTGCTACACTTTTGAAAAAACACAGACAGAGTTATTTACCTTTAATTCTTCTACAGTCTCCACTCAGGTTGTACACAGTGAGGAATGGAGGACACTACTTGTTTAGCTAATGTGACATGAATAGCCTCAATAATCAAGGTCATGTATCATATGATAAGTCCATATATAGACATGATAATACTCATAATTACACTATTGTACTATTGTATTCTATTGATTTCAAGAGGCCCCTAAGCAACTCAGCTATGGTGAGTTTCACTTTCTAGTTCTCAGCATTGGGTGTTTTCACTTACTTGTATTGTTTCTGATGAGGTTTCATAAAAAATATTCCCTGGAAATTTCTTACCCATTCATCATTTATAAAAGCAGCTTACTTTGAACAAACATTACATGTATTAGTCTCCACGCACATGTCAAACCTATAATCCAGTCCTCACTTGAAACACTTGGAATAATACATTTCAGATTGCCTAATTTTTCACTCTGAATAAATCACAGGCAAAGCAAAGCCAGTGATGGTGGTGGGAGGGGGGGACTCTGCTGAACTTAAATATTGGGGCTTTTAGAGGCGACTTCAGAGCTGTTTGAGTGTTTATGTCACTGTCCAACAGTCTCTGGGTTAAATCCATCAGGAGCTTTCAGACTTTAAATCAGAGCAGCATGCAACAGCGGCTTGGGTTTCTCTGTGCAGGAGGCCCCGGAGTCCGAGGCCTCGCTCGCTGCCTTTGTTTCCAGCTTTCATCCGTGCCCACTCTCAAATACACACACACACACACATACACACACACTCACATACCCTAAACCCCCTTCCCAAAATATCTCTCGCACGCTACACTCTTGCCTTTCGTTCCACCTCCACCCTCCCGACCCCTCCGCCTCTTTGTCGTCCCCTGCCCTCCCCTTCCACCCCTTACCCCAACCTAGCCAATGGATGAATTAGCATTTTTCCACAGCTTTACTTTTGTTTTAGTTAACCCTCCCCACCATCCCACCCCTCTCTATCCACTGGTATGTGGCCCATCATTAATCTGCAAGCACAGCCCGAAATGACCCCCCGGAAAAAAAAGAAGCAGGCAACTGGGGGCCACTGCTGGGAAAGGGGGGGCCCCTTCACTTCTCATTAAGAGCCAATAGCAGTCCACCCCCCACTCCAACTACCCGCTTCACCTCACTCCCCATTGCTAGCTCACTGTGTTGCACTAATCGCATGTGCTCATTAGCATGGCGCCCCCGTTTGGGTCCTGTCGTGCATTATTGCATCGGGCAGGGGAACGGACGCCTCTCTTATTGTCAGAGCTGGCTTTTAGAAATGCAAAATATGATACCCATTCAGGCCCTTCACCTTCCCTCACTACCTCTTCAACCCCAACCCCCCTTGCATTAAAACTCTTACTATGAAGAAACATCCCAAAACATCTCCTTCCCTCCACTTCCATCTCCATTTGAGTAAAAGTTTGCCCCTGATCCAGAGAAGTTAGTGCCAAGTCTGAGCGAGCGCTGTGCCAGTCTGCAACAACCAACCCCCCCCACCTCCCCTCCAACTCCATCCTCTCTTTCTCTGCTTCTCAATCAGACGTGTTGATGAGACTTGAGGCCGTCCGAGCCTGGGCACACTGCACAAGTCACAAGGCTCTCAGCTGAGTCAGTCTCAGCCCTCAGTCTGCCACCCAGACTGTGGTGGACTGAGCCTAACACCCAACAAAGCCAGCAAAGCTTTACTTCACTGCGGTTTTCAAAAGGTTTAGCTAAACTCATGATGATCAGCAAAGGATGAGGCATGGGAAAAAGTTGCTAAGGGTAGCAGGACATGTGGATACACTCCCCCTTTTACACACATATACTCACACACACTATAGTATGTGAACACACACTTGAAACTCTCATAATTAAATTCAATAACTCGCCAATGGATTAAACTGTAAATCCTGAGATATTATGGAAAGTGTAGCTCAGCTCAGGCCTGTAAATCACACTTAACTCCATAGTATTTCACACTGTGAGATGGTCCTAAGTGTGCAGACGCTTTGGCTTTTGTGTCACTAAATTACAATAAAGTTTATGACAAATTCTATGTAGCGTGCCATGTTTTTTATATCCTGCCTTTTTGTGATTCATTCGAGGCTCTTCATGAGATGACTGCGTGTTTATTATTCGTTGTGATCCTCCTTCAAATGGTTACAGATTTACATGTTCCACAATAAGTTTATAAGTACCTTATAAAAATCATATCTGATCAGTTGAATGCGTATTCAAAAAGTAAGAGCACCACATTGTAAAAATACCTAATTATAATTTTTGGATTTATTTGGTATTTGAATGGATTATACAGAAAATGTGGCTGTTAAATGAGCTGCAGTCAGCATCTTGTTGCTTGGGCACGTGGTCTCACTCCGTCAGTGCAAGATTATTGTAGCTGATGTCTTTTTCCTTCTCATAATCACATGAATGATCTATCTGTAGCCGAGCATTTGGTTTTGATGTGTGGGGCAATAGTTTAGTTTCACCATTGTGACTCAACTATTTTGCCCAATCTAACCTGCACAAACATCAGTCACACATCATTTGCATATAAAAATGCATTAGCAATCACCCATGACTGTGCAACAGTAGTCAGCAAATACATTCCTGTGCTGTGAGTAAAGCTCACTCACCGACCCCTTAAGAGATATGTTGGCAACAGATGCGAGTGCCTAGGGGATGCAAACACTCCTTTATTTTGGAAGAATTTGTTTGAAGAATATATTATATTGGTATTGGTTGGGTGTTTTACATGATTTGATAAATGTATTCTTTATATTGTCATGTAATTTACCCACAAGCTCACCTACCTCCAATGTCATGAGTTTTAGTCCAGAGCTGTAGTTTAATTTTATGACTGTTATTGTCTGTTATGAACCCATAATGAAACATACATATAACTGCATACATATGGGAGCACCAGTGTCCAAAAAAAAATCTCATACACAAGTGGTGCAAGTATAAGAATATTGAACCAGTCAGTCAATCAATAACTGCAAATTCCTTTCCTACCTTTTGTGTGGAAAAGTCCTTGAGTGCAGTGAAACACAAGGTTCTAACAATGTTATTTTCCAATCACGTTAAGCCAAGCATGATTCCACCATGCTAACCTCAGCTCGCCGCTGGACGGTTTCTGGATAAGGGATACGAAACAGGAGAACCTACAGTACCAGTCAAAAGTTTGGACACACTTTCCCATTCACATCAATGAGAATGTGTGTCCAGACTTTTGACTGGTACTGTATGTCTCACTTCACTCTAAATCCAGACACCACAAATAGACCAAAAAATGTACAAATGAGGCAGGGTTAAAAAAGCATTAATGGAGATTTTTCCTGGTAAGGGCCAAATTCCTGGATTGGCGGACCCCGGCAGCCACCTGACCTATTATGAAAGTCAATCCTAACCACATTTCAATTAAAAACTTGGTGGTCCCCTCCTCAAACCATGTCCTACCACAGTCCAGTTTTCCCTTTTCCAGTGCTGAGAATAACCTGCCAGAACAGAAAATCCAAACCATCCAAAAAAACATCCCAAAAAATGTTCTCACACTAGAAATACACTGAACCATGGTGAAGTTTGATCTGGACAGAGACCACCTCTTTTTGATCCGGTCTGTGGTTTTGGGGACGTTTCCCACCTGTAATATGATTAAACTGATGATCTGATGTGTCCTAATAATGCAGGCAGTTCAATTCTAAAATATATTTTCAGGTGTATTTTTAAGGATACATACTTGGAGATAATACTTAAGCAGGAACTGTCTTAGACTGTAACGCATCATCACCTCAATATAATTGTATTTGTCGTCCACAACAGCCCCCCACCCCCTCTTTCTCCCCAAGTGGCACTGTGGGTCTCAGAAAACACTGTGTCAAACTGGTCATTGATATCCGGCCTCTTCACTGTGCATCTTTTCTCTATGGGTGTCAGTGGGACCTATTGTGTTTTCCCCCAAAACCCAGAGAAAATCACCCCCCTCCCACCCACGGGCCCAAATCTGACATGGCTGACCTTGGTGTCAAACCCCCTGCACCCCACCCCGTGACCCCTTCTCCAAACCCAGGGGTTGGGGTCCTGTTTCTCCCTGACTGCTGCATTATGGGAAACACAGTGAGGAGAGGATGAGAGAGAGAGAGAGAGAGAGAGAGAGAGAGAGAGAGAGAGAGGGTGGGGTTGGTTGGGGTGAGAGTGTATATAATGTGTATGTGTGAGGCAGGGTCACATCCCCAATCAGTGATGTAAAACAGAGCCATTGTCAGGGTGGCAGGGAAAAAACCCCTGATTAATGCAACGGGGTGTTTGTTTGAGAGATGAAAGGGGAGAAAAGGGGGGCAGGGGGGGGGGGTGCAGACAGAGAGAGGGAGAGAAAGAGAGAGAGAGAGAGAGAGCGAGAGAGAGAGAGAGAGAGAGAGAGAGAAGAATCAGGGCATGAGAAGGTTCTCAACGCATTCGAGAGTCTGTTCAATGTCCACCAGAGGAGATCTGGGGGAGAAATATTTCACAGCTGACAAGTGTGTGTGTGTGTGTGTGTGTGTGTGTGTGAGGGACAGGACCTGATGAAGTGTAGCTGGAGTGTGTGTGTGTGTGTGTGTGTGTGTGTGTGTGTGTGTGTTCGTGTGTGTGCGCTGAGGAGAGGGCGCTGGAAATATGTTATGTAACCCCCTCTCTGGGAAAAAAAGAGATGTGAGGGTCAGACTGAGGGAGGAGAAGAGTAGAAGAAGAGAGGAGCAATGTCATGAGTGACGAAAAAAGACAGAAACAACTTTCCTCTCTGTCGTTTTTTTCTATCTGTCTGAGGTATGCATGAGTATGTATAATATGACTTTCAGCTGCCTGCTTCTCTCTGTCTCTCTGCCCTCCCTCGTTCATACATCAACAGTTTCCTTCTCTCCTACTCTCTCCCTGTTTCTTTTATAAACACCCCTATGCATACTATTCCTATATGTAAATAAATCTCCACTGATCTCCCATACTGTCTATCTATCATATAAACACATTCGCCCTTTCTCTCCTTCTTTCTTCCAAAACTGGTTTGGGATGTACCAGCTATTCAAGAATCCATACATTTGTATGGAAAGTCCTTGCTGTGTCACTAGCTTGAAACTACTTGTAGCTCCATGTAGCATCACAAGCTATAGCATAACTTCCATAAAATACTGTTTTAGGGGGCTTAGCAATATATAATACAGTAAACATGACTGCCTACTGTAAATATCAGTAGGCCTATTTATTCATTTTAGTTGAATATGAGCATTCATGGAGAAATATGTTTCAGAGTTAGCAGTATCAAATTATGCTAACACTATTTAGTCAATAAGTCTGATGTAATTAGCATGTTTTTTTTTAAATGTTGAAAATCTTAATAGTTGCACTATACTCTTCAATCTAAATGGGTATCTATCAAGCTAGTTTAGCATTAGCTTTGTCAGTTGGCCAACAGTTACACCTGGCAGTTACTAAATAAGTCAATATTTAGTGACAGCTAATCTCTTCTTGAGAAGTAGTTTATGTAGTTAATCCTTCAGCATTTAGTGATGCATAAATTTCCACTGAGCAAACCTTATGTTATATAACCAGTTTGGACTCATCTGATGTGACACACTCCAGGTCTATAAACACATCTCCACTATTTAAAATTCAAGTTTGTTAAAGTCTTTGCTAAGTCACTAGTTTGAAACTACTTGTAGCTCCATGTAGCATAACATAAATGGAGAAATGTGTGTTTCGTAGTTAGCATGATATATCCAATTATGCTAATGATGTTATTTAGTCAGTTAGTCTCAATAAATCAATCAGTCTTTATTTATATAGCACCAGATCACAACAAAAGTCACCTCAAGGTACTTTACACATAGAGCAGGTCTAAACCGTACTCTTTAAGTTTAATTTAAAGAGACCCAACATTCCCATATGAGCAAAAACTTGGCGACAATGACAAGGAAAAACTCCCGAAGTCTGATTTTATTAGCATGTTAGTTTTATGAAATGTAATTGAAAATCTTCATGGTTTTTTATTTTTATTTATCGTTTATTTGCCGAGGACAATGCATATTAATGGACAATTAGTGCAATGACGTCTTGTAAATATACCGGGTTTAGCTCAAGGCTAATTTCCACCCGTAGTCCTCACTGCACATACTCTTCAATCTAAATGGGTATTTATCGAGCTAACTTAGCATTAGCTTTGTAATTTAGCTAACAGTTACCTGGCAGTTACTAGTTGCCTAAGTCTAAATATTTAGTAACAGTTAATCTCTACTTGAGAAGTATGTGGTACAATCCTTTTGGATTTGGTGGTGCTTAAATTTCCACTGAGTAAACCTTACATTATATAACCAGTTTGGACTCATCTGATGTGACACACTCCAGGTCTATAAACACATCTCCACAGGGGGAAAACTAAAATCTGCACAGTAAATAAGACAAGATGGCATTTCGAAAACAAACAAGCTCAGTTTAAGCCTCATAAACTCTCAGTTTATAACGTTAGTCATGATTTTCTCTGAGGCTCATATAGTGGATACACACATTTGGCCCTCAGCTTTACACATCCTGCCCAAACCAATTCATTCAGATCCCTGTTTTGGAAGGTCTTTTTTGCGCAGGGTTTCATTTGCTCTGATCGTGCACTCGTACGTGTCATAGTGCAGCTCTTTCGTGATACGAATGTGTTAAAGTTGCTATGAGTATATTAATCAAACTCCAGGGGCCAGAGGGGCGGTGGGGATGGGAGGCTGAGGAGGGCAGTTGGCCACAGTTAGACCACAGGTTATTGTCCAATTCAAAATGTCGTTTTGTATTGAGTAACTGCTTTTGGGTGGCGTCACATTATTGAGGGATGTGTAATGTAATGTGTCATCCCTAGGGTTGATCGAACAGAACACTGTAATAATGAAACCAGATGAAGTCATTTTGGTTTTTATCACATAATCTTATATAATTTGCCTTAATTTAACTGTTTTGTTTTTGTCTCTTTAATGCTTGTGAAACCGAGGCCTTTATGTTGCCTGTCAAAATGAACGATGCTGTCATGTACTTGTGTTTTGTCATCTTCATCTCCAAGTGGTTGGGACATATTTGTGAACTCTGTTTCTGAATTACTTATATGCATACACAGATATGTACTTACTCACTCATAGATGTATAAACATTGCATTATCTATATTTTTATTCAAATCCCCTTGTAGGATCTCTTGACGATACAGCTTTTTATAGAAAACACCTGACCACATTTCCCCCGTTTGGCTTAGTATTATATGTGCCTAGAAAGCGAATTGAAACCCAGCCTGAACTCCCTGAACCCTTCTGGTTCTGCCAAATTCAGAACCTGATCTTAGACCCGAGGCCATATTTTTGTTTATATTTCCTTCCATAAACATATCAGGTTTCTGGTCAGAGTCAGCTGGGTAGCACAACTGATTGACTGATACTGTTGATGTATAGGATTACAGTCTGTGGTCTGTCAGTTGCATTGACTGGTGTAAACTGGTGCCTGTGTAATGTAATTAAACTTAATTCAGCAGGTTAATGCAACCATAACATATACCCACAACGCCATGTTTTATTTTGATCTATGTACAAATCATCTCCTAATAATTATAATTAAATAAAATGTGCTTCTTCTCTTTTCTTGTCACATACAACATCAGTCACTGGCACTATCTGTTGCAGCTCTCCTTTGCAGCCAGGAGAGCTAATGTAGATAAAAGTGGGGGTGTAAAGGTGGGGGAGTGGAGACTCTCACAAAAGCAACCAAGATCTCAAATCCCCTAAGGAAAGAAAAAAACCCAAAAGGAAAACACCTTGGAAGACATTTCCTGTCTTTCCTTTTCTTTTTCTCCCCCGCAGTGTAAATTTTCTTTTTTTTAAATCAGTAAGAGCTGTAATGGCTCTCTGTGCTCAGCTTGGCTTCATTAAAAGAGCCAGCAGAGACAGGAGAAGGGGTGAAGCCATGGAGGGATGGAGGGGGAGGAGGAGCCGGGCTCTCCTAAGCCCCATCAATGTGTTTATGCTGTAACATGGCAAGGGAGGGGCATTTGTGTGTGTGTGTGTGTGTGTGTGTGTGTGTGTGTGTGTGTGTGTGTGTGTGTGCGTGCGTTCGTGCATGTATGTGTATTTGGAGGCTGGACCTTTTCTGACTCAGAGCCGTGCTCTGCGGCCCATAATTAATGGTCCCTGATGGAGGTGGGGCCGGACAATAGGAGTCTTTCAGCGGGGCCGTGGGGCCCTCATCCCGGACCCGTACTGGCCCGTCCTGCAGGCACATTGTTGCCCCGTTGTAACTTCTGCCAGCTGGGCTGAGAGGGAAACTTCAAAATAGCGGGGGCCAGAGACACTATAGCCCAGGACCCTGTGTGTGTGTGTGTGTGTGTGTGTGTGTGTGTGTGTGTGTGTGTGTGTGTGTGTGTGTGTGTGTGTGTGTGTGTGTGTGTGTGTGTGTGCGTGCGCTGATGCTTCTCGCCAAATTGGATTACAGAGGTAAAAAACGCATTAGTAGAAAAGAGTGGAGATGGAGCAAAGCGTAAAAAAGATGTGGCATACACCTATACACAATCACTCACTCACTCACTCACTCACACGCACACACACACACACACACACACACACACTGAGTAGTGTGTAGTGCCCCCTGAATTCATAGATTCTGGACTTTTGTTTTATTTAA
This sequence comes from Scomber japonicus, assembly GCF_027409825.1. Taxonomy (NCBI): domain Eukaryota; kingdom Metazoa; phylum Chordata; class Actinopteri; order Scombriformes; family Scombridae; genus Scomber; species Scomber japonicus. The sequence continues at coordinate 27,672,808 of NC_070591.1, read as the reverse complement.
ATACATCTCATTTTATAGGAGATTCCGAATGCCAGCTATGATATTAAAGACATTATAATCAGTTTTTTTTGTCTTGTGCTGTCTTTCACTGAAAACAAGCTTTAATATTGTTAAAACTCAACCTTTGCATTGCATTCTTTAAAAAAGAAACACTAGGGGTCAGTGTTCCTACAAGTAGAGTAGCAGCTGCACCAACACCCATCATCCCCCATAACTCAGACAGGCTGTGTGTTACTGCAGTCCAAACAGCCATGTCCTGGCAGAGAGGCATCAAATCATGTCCTGTCCGTAGTAGCCTGTCTACTGATGGACCCCTGCTATATAACTCCACTCTCTTCTAGGATTTCTGATTTGATTAGTCTCTCTGTTTGTTTAAATTTTTATAATTATGTCGTCTGTGTCCTCAGCTTATCCTGGAGTGCACGACAGAAACAACTGAACAGATTTTATCTTTCACCCTAACCTTTCAGTCCGTGTAATCACGCTGTTGGTATAGCTGCGTGTGTAGAAGCGTACGTGTGGCTGTGTGTGAAGGTCTGTGTTTGCACGCAAGTGTACATTGGCGGCTGTGAAAGCGTGTCTGTGCATGCCTGGTGTGTGTGTGTGTGTGTGTGTAGAAATCACTGCATCCACTATGGCCTACCTATATTTAAAATGACCAGCTTATGACATCCATACCAGCCTATTGACACCCCCCCCCTGCTCCCCCTGCAAATGCCATTGATGTACATTTGTTGCTGCAAGACCATGCCTGTCTCTTCTGACATGCCATATGTTGCTATGTTGTGTCACATTATAATATGTTATTTTACAGAATGTTACATCATGCCATACCATGGCATTGGCGTTAGATTGCGCTGAAGTACACTTATGTTACAATTACATGATGTCTGATTGTGTCGAGGTCTTCCACGAGAGAAGGACCCATTCCCACTCTGCCATCGCCAATAAATTCGGACCCAGCGGATGGGAATTACCTAGGTTGACAGGAGAAACAGGGTGGGACCCGGAGCCCCATAATCTGCCCTGTGGAAACCTTAATCCCATTACTGTGCGAGGGAGCGGGAGCCCCAGGAACGATCTAGCTCACTGCCCACAGCCCGGCGACAAAGCTCACTGTAGGCCTTTGAAGTGGGAGTTGACCTAAAGGGACCTGGTCTGGTTTCCTGGAGGCGTGACAGCAGCAGGAGCAACAGCAACAGCAGCAGCAGTAGTATTCCCAGAGTGGCGGTTATCTCAATGTAAGGATTGAAACCTTTTCCACAGGGGAGCTCTCACTGGATCTAATCTTGGGCGGGGCGGGGGGCTGGTGGGGGGTTGGGGGGCGACGATCTCAGAGCGTAGATTTATAAGATTGCGAAAATTCCAGAGACGGTGTAAAAATCACGCAGCTCGACAAACAAACTGCACACATGAGTCTCGTTAAACTCCCTTTTGTGTTTTAAAATTGTGTTTTTCTTGAGGCAATTAAAAAATGCGGCCGAGTGAAATATTTCCACATTTTCCATGATAATCCAATTCACTTTAGAATGCTTTGAATCGGGCGACATTATCGTCACACGGCCGCAACCCTCAGCGAACAAGTTCATATGTCTAGCTCGTCAAAGTTTGCCTCGAAAGAGTCATTTTCACATTAAATGACCTGATAGAAAGCAGTATTTTCCCATTGGCTCCTAATTCAATTCAGTCACAATACTCTTGCTGTTTTTATAGGAAATAATAGTCATAACACATCCTGGATCCAGCCCATTGTATTGTTTGTTTCTGTTTCCACTTATATTCACTCTGAAGCCATGCTGCCATTTGAATTTCCTGTCCCGTGGTGCTGCTGTGTTTGTGGACACTTTTCTGCACTCTTTCTTTAATGTGTCAACCAACCCCCATGCCTCGATGATTTCTTATCAGTTACAACAGTGAGGACTGGTTTTACTCACACAGATCATTTAAATACAAAGCTATTATTGAGCCCAAGTTCCTCTATTCTCCTCCCATGATACAGCTCTGTGTTTTTTACTTTAAGGTGCTGGAGAGGCCTGTGTACCTGAAGGTGTGTTGACATGCTCCAGCCTGTCAGTGTGTGTGTGTGTGTGTGTGGACTGTGTGGATGTGGATGTACAGTATGTGTGGCTACATGTCTGCCTTCTTATATATCATTTATGTGAGTGTGTGCCAGTGCACAGGCCTATTTATGCGAGGATGTGTTGGCTGATCTGCCCAAGGGGCAGGCAAGTTGTGCTTTGGATGACAGGTCTCAACCTGTCTGCATGTATGTGTGTGTGTTGTGTGTGTGTGTGTGTGTGTGTGTGTGTGTGTGTGTGAGAGAGAGAGAGAGAGTGTGTGTGAGTGTGTGTGTGTGTGTGTGTGTGTGTGCGTGTGAGAGAGAGAGAGAGAGAGAGAGAGAGAGAGAGACAGAGAGAGAGAGTGGAGGCTGGAGGTTGAGCAGCAGGTATCAGCCTGTGAGGGAGTTGGGGGGAAGCGTGAAATGAAATGTTTGGAAAAGAGTGACTTAAATCTTTTTCCAAGGACTGAATTTGGATTATTGATCTTGAGGTGCACACAGGGTTGGGAAGGTTACTAGGTAATGTAATGTAATAGGTTATAGATTACTAGTTACTCTATTTAAAATGTAATAAATAATGTAACGATTTCAATAACTTAATCAAAGTAATGTAACTTATTACATTTAATTACTTTTTGATGACTTTTCAAATGTTCTAACCAGTGTTTCCAGCTGTTAGGGTAAATGTTACCATTAAGCACCAAAATCTAAGATCAGCTGTTTTTCATGGATACTGACATGATTTATAAGGGACATCATTTCTTATAAAGCAACATTTATCTCTCATTGGAAAATGTATTCATTGGTTCATGTAGATGTTGGAATATAAAATAAAGATATTTGATGAATAAAGTGGGTTTAATTGGTATTGTGATGCCATTTAAGCCCATGTGTGCTCCAAATAATAAATGTAAAAAATATTGATTTCAAAGAATTAAAAACAGCAATATATGTATTCAGTAACATGTTAAATATTCAAAATTGAGCAAATTCTTAAAGGTGTGACTTCAGATGTAACCTCCTTTGTAATCATCAACATTTTCATCAGTAACTTTTATTTAATGACACATTTTTTTCTCATTAATTAACAGATTACAGTAATTAACTTCTGTTTCCACTTACAACTTATAACTTTTAGTAATAAAGTTTTGTAATTAAATTACGTAACACTGTTAGATGTAACTAGTTACTCCCCAGCACTAACCCTAACCCAGATCTACAGATCTACAGTTTCTCAAACCCATTGCCCTCTTCTCGTAGTGTCTTATCACGTTCCACAATCCTTTGCACCCCCCCCCCCCCCCCCCCCCCCAGGTCCCTCAGAGGATGGTATTACATTCTGAATGTGCATGCATGTGTGCGTCTGGATGTATTTGAGTCTCACATCAGTTGGTCTATGGTTACTGAGCTCTGCCTGGCTGGATGCTAACTTTAGCGTAATGTGTACATGCGGCACTTGTATATACAACCGCAAACGCACAGGCTGAGATTTTCTTTTGTTCTGGCCAAAGCGAAGCAGAACGAAGAGATGCCTGGAAGATATATATGTACTGTATATATGTGTGTGTTTGTGTTTTCGGAAGGGATGCCTAAATTGAGCCTAGGCCGTTTCTGCATCAGACGAGGTCATATACTTTGTTTATATAAGCATTTAAGGCTTTTTTTATGGTCTCAACTTCCCCACTGTCTCAGTCTTACATAATCATCCAACTAGGTCAGGGTTTCTCAATCGGCGGCAGCCAAAAACGGGTTTCGAGAAATCCTGACGGGGTTTGCAGAGGAGGAGGAATCCAATGGCAGAATATCGTGCTATCCCTACATAGCGCCTGCTTTCGAAGAATATCTCTGGTCTTCCTTCACCATCTTTCAGGGCTCTTTATTTTAAAGTTGTGGATGCCGGACTTTAAGCGTCACTGTAAGACGCTCACATGAGGATGGGGGGGGGGGGGGTGGGGGGGTTGTTATGAATTGCATATATTTAGGTCACAATTTTGTGGCCTGATGATGAAATGATGAAGAACTTCTCATGTGGGTTTCTGACCTTTTTGAAACCCATTCCTGTACACACATTCTTCTTTCTTTTTCAGTAAGTACAGTAAGAAACAGCTACATGCATGTTTATTCTTTGCACTGATTGACCTTCCGTGGCCCGTGCACACTCACATGCAACATGTGCAACCTCACTCTCTCTCTCTCTCTCTCTCTTTCTCTCTCTCTGAGTATTTGTCTGCGTGGCCCTAATTGTCTGTCCTGTCTGCCCACATTAGCAGCCTGTTTGTTCCACAGGCCTGATGTTTGTCCTGGGCCCCCACATAGGACAAGCCCCTGCCCCTAAGATGAGGGGGATAGGATGCTGGAGGGGAAGACAAGGGAGGGTAAGCGTTGGTGGTGAAAGTGTGTATATGTGTGTGTATGTATGTGTGTGCGTGTGTGTGTATGGGGGGGTCCTGCCATGGTGCCTGGCCCCTAATGGGATCAGAGGGGAGCGGCGGCATAAGGGGGATAAGGTCAAGCTGAGGTGCTGCCAACTCTGGTTAACCATGAGCGGACCAGACTCCGGCAGGACAGGTGCTCTCTCACGCCATCGCTCCCACTCCTACCCGCTTTCTTTCTGCTTACCCCCCCTCCCCACCCACCCCTCCATCTCCAACTCATTTTCTTCTCATTTTATTGTCATTTTCGCCTACTTCCACCTCCTCCTCCTCCTCCTCCTCTCTCGCACACTTCTCCTCTGACCTGTCAGCACTACATCATGCACAATGATGGGTTGGACTTCCTTCAGTTCATTCAAATAAAAATGAACACAACTTGCACCAAAAAGCTAACTGTAGTTTCCCCTGATGTTACATTACATTGGTATTACAACATAATAGCAGAAATGGCTACAGAGAAGATGACAGAGTGCTCTTTTAAGCCTGGTTTGTCCTCCTGGCCTTCAATTATTGAGTATTTTGTCTTTAAAGTCCAAATTAAATCAAATTGTACTTCAGAATTAAGTAACCAAATCATAATTGTAATTAACACTAGGAATTGTATGTTCTTCTGCAGTGGCTATCTAAACTTAGCCTCCGACTGACAGACGTGTCATTTTAGGTAAAACCCCGCCAGCTTTTGAAACAAAAAGTAAAACTTGACACTACTGTTGATGTATGATTAAATTATTTTATCACGTTCATGTGTGTGAGGAACCAACCGGATGTCAGCCGACTCCGCAGAAGTCTTAAGTGCTCTTTTAACAGTCTGGCTACAGCAGGACTACTACTACTACCAAAAAATGTGCCCTTTGTTTTTTTGGCAAACTCAGTGAGAAACTTTAATAAGGATTCAATGGGGCGCTATGTTTAAATGTTGTATCCAGTTTTCATGCGCATTCATAGAGATAAACATGAATGGGGCCAAGTTGGAAGCAAAAGCTGCTCCATAGCGCCACTAGTGGTAAGAAAGAAAAAAAACAGGTAACCTTTAACAGCGCAACCAACATGAAAGGAATCTTGCACCCAGAGGCTGAAACTTGGGTGCTATTACCACAAATATACCAAAAAATGTTTGCTTTCTTGAAAAATGGAACTTTGCACAGTATTTGCTGTATCATGTAGAGTTATATGAGAATTAATATTTTCAGTTTGACTTTGAGTTTCATATAATCACTTTATGGGGCCTCCCCATGTGATGTCTTTGCCTCAGAAAAGTTCACATCCGTCAGTGCCATCCCACTCTATTTTGAGTAGTGGGGGGTAAAAAAAAGTGTTGCACACTCCTGCTCCATCTGTATTCCTGTTTTATACCAGATGATAACATTTTGACCCTCAGGCCTTCTTCAAGATCATCATCTTCTTCTAGTGGTCAACACCTTACTTCATCCCTTATAGCGTGCAATACTTTTCTGTTATATAACTCACATTTTTACAGAGTTTAGTGCAGCATTTATCACGAGCCTCCTCAACTTTAATCTGCACAATCTGATCTGATCTGAAGAGCAACCGATTCAACTTCTGCAACAATGGAACCGAGTAGGGCGTATTAGCGCTGACAGACGGTTAATACTTGCTGGTACATGGGAGGAGAGGGTTGTCAATCATCTGTGCACTGATGTTGCCTTAGGCCTTAGCTTTCTTTTTTCTTTTTTTTTTCAAGATTAAATTCTACTGTAAATTTTCCCATGTCAGACGGCAGAGTGCAGTTGTGTAAGAGGATTCCTGACATGCATCTCCTCTTTTGTGTTTGTTTCCGTGAGTTTGTGAGAGCGCTTGTCTGTGCATGCATGCAGTGTGCGCGCGTGTGTGTGTGTGTATGTGTGTGTGTGTCTGTGTGTGAAGGCCTGAAGATGTCAACACTTGGATGTGTGAGCACGCACAATCGCAAACACCATCAGCGTGTCATAATTTACACCGAGGCAGAGAGAAAAAAATTAGCACAAGACTGGAAAAAGAAGAGAAACAGTTTGAGACGACATGTTCCAAGTTGCAGCGTTTTTTTATGGTTGCATCAACATGAGAAGAAAGACTTGAAAAAGACGCAAAGAGAGAGAGAGAGACAGGGTGTGTTTGTATGCTGAAGAGGAAGCCACCGTGGTGAGATAAACAGCTCTTATCTGTGGCTATGAGCATACTGCAGGGCTGGTTGAGAAACCACAGTGTACGTAAGAGAGTCAGACAGGTACACAGGCTGAGTGTGCTGATGAGGGAGATGAGAGGCTACGATTAGCAAAACCAGCTGTGTTACAGACACTCACATGCAATGTGACATACATATGAACACAGACAGACACATGCATGAAAGCACAATTGTACACCATGCAAAGTACATTGCATTTACATTTACATGTATGTCCTTTCCTCTATATAAGTTTGGATGTGTGTTTCTGTGTGTCCATGGGTCTGTTTTTGCATGTGTCCTTACAATAAAAGGCCTTTAATGTTCATGATATTTTCCCACCACTTTGCATGAACATGTGACTTACATTATGTGTGTCTGTAGGTCGTGTCTAGATGGTGACCCTAGATTAGCGGAAATTTGTGAAACTAGCGATATTTGTAAGGAAGACAATATTATAACACCATATCTCAAGTGATGATTTTACCCCAAACCACGATGTCACTCTAACCAAGTGGGTTTTGTGCCGAAACCTGACCAGCTTGTAATCTAAGTGTTGTCACACATAAATAAGTGAGGCAAGAATATATTGAAGCGGCAAGAGTTTCACAGATCTATGATTACCATTTATTCATGACCATGTCAGTGTTGCATGTTGACTGCAGTATGGTTCTATTTTTATTTTCGTCACACCTCAGTCAAACACTGTCTACTACTGTCATGTCCTTTTCCCCTTTCATATTAATCATTCAAATGACTACTTGTAATGTAAAAGGTGTTGCTGAATGGCCTATAGACAATATTCAGCCATCTCTACAGTCCTCTCAGCTCTTTGTAGCATTTGGTTTTGGTTTTACAACTCACAACTATACTATTTTGGTTGACTCTCACCACTCTCATCAGTGTCATTTTGAGTCACAGCAAAGTTAGCAACTACTTGGTGAACATAGCCTTTAGCAGATAAAAACAAGATAAAGCTAAATATTTGATTTATAATAATCAGTTGGCCAGAAACACCACTCCAAATGGATGCTAATGTTCCTCCATTGGTTTTGACTACCTTGAATGCAGGCTAAAATGTGTCATGGTTATAAAAGACCCTGGATCAGGGCTAAAATTTCACTGATTTTACAGATCAGATCAGTTTACTCGTCACGAGGCGCGCTACTAAGCCTGTGACAACCGTTGCATAATATCTTCTGTGGCTCAGGAGGGAGCGAAGTCTGTGAAATGAACCCTGTATGATGTCATCTTGCATCGGCCTTGAGACAGAAAGCCTCCGTTACCAACTTGGTAGTTTGAAAAATGCTATGAATTGCCAAGTACTGAAAGTCTAACAAAAGATGTTATCAATTTGTGTATCGGTTAGTGTAGGATTCAGTGTTTCCAGAGCTTGAGGGACTAAAATTGGGCATCTCTGCTTCTGCTGCTTCCATTCTGTCTGTTGCTTTTTGCAATCTGCCTCCTGTGAGTCACCCACTTTTATATAAGCGCAATACTAACTCACTGCAGTCCTCCTTTGAGGATTCATCATGGTCCAACTTGCACTCCCATTCTAACTCCCTTCCGTGTATTTTTCTGTTGATTCCTTATGTAAAGCACTGGTAATTGCCTCAGCATATGTAATTTTCTTGATAAATTAACTTCTTGTCCAGGCTAAGAAAATATTCATTGGAAAATGTCCTGATTCTTGGGCCTGGCATTATGCTTGTCCATGGAAATATGTAGACTATTATTTTAACTGGTGCATGTCAATAGCCTCACTGTGCCTCTGTGTGAATCCCACCTACGTCACAGCTTGGTGCTTCAGGGCATCTTAAGTCCCATCTGTACAGTCCATGAATGAGTCATCCCAGCTCGGCTCAGACTCAGGTACAGACTGTCCTCATGCTCAACAATGTCTTACTCAACCCTCCAACCAGTGGCCAATAGCAGCAGTGGCGATAGATCTGTATTTTCCCAGGGAGCAAAGGGCAAATTGTTGGGTGTTTGAGGTGGGGAAGCACATATGTGTTTCTCAGTCATCTCTCTGGCTGTGTTTGCCCAAACCGAGCACAGCAAGCACCCACACACAGAGCATCATACACGCTGATTTTATGTTTATATGATGGATGGTATGGCCCATACACAACCGCAGATGCACACATAACCAAACACAGTGACGGAAAAAGAATATACAGACACTGACAAGGACATAACCGAACCTGGAAACAGATGCACACACACACACACACACACACACACACACACACACACACACACACACACACACACACAGAGACACACTTACTTTAAGTATCTCTCAGTCCCACATTTACCAGTGCAGGTACAGGAAGTGTACCGGCATTTGTAGTGTTTTGTGCTAACAGTGTGGTTTTTGTATGTGGTAGTATCAGCAGAATCTCTGCTCATGTGGGTACATGTGTTTGTGTCTGTGCATGTGCTCATACTAAAGGTGTCTGCTCTGTTCTTTTCCACACCTCCTTCTGGCACCAAAACACCACATTTGCAAAAGGGTACCATAGTGTGACTTATACACAGATCTGTAAATGCTTCAGTGTGAACGTGTGCCCTCTTCTCCATCCAGTCGACCACATCACAGATATGACAGCCCCTGTGAGTGTGTATGTGTGTATGTGTGTCTCTGTGTGTGATGTGGTTTCAACCATGCAGCATCACAGAGGTTTCCAGTCATTCTGCACAGCAACCAGACTTACCAACAGATAAAGGAACTTAGTGTTCTGATGTTATCGTAACCCATCTTCATCTCTTTCTATTTCCCTTTCTTGCTTTCTCACTTTCCTCTTGAAAAAAAAATCACTACAATATTTATTTAGGTTTCCTATTGAAACAAACAGTGGAACGTGAAGTTATGGTCTTATCATACTTGGTGTTGTTTTTATGGAATCATTGAATTATTCCTTTATGGGTAGTTTCACTGTGCTTTTCCATAATAAGATAATACACAGCATCATCAGCAAACAGGGGCATCATCAATGATTGTTTTGGACCATTTCTGACATGATTGCAATGATATTGTTATAGGAATGAATTGTTTGATGTTGTTTTGATGACATGTCTAATTTATATAGGAATATCTTAGTTATTTCATGTTGGGATATAGAGAGTGTCTTTTTCTGTCTCAGTTTCTTTTCCCGTCAGTCTTTGTGCACACAGCAGAGCATGCTGCACAGCCGCCACAGCTGCTGCAGAGAAACCAAACCGGACATCTTTTGAAGAGGTTTCCTCCTGTTAAGCATAGACAAACACCAAAGGTGATGTGCAGAGCTGCGAGGTCGACTGTGACTGAAGAACACATGGTTTTACAGGTTAAGACAAGGCTCACATTTACAGTTCTTAAGTTCCTACTTCACTCAAACACCCCGTTGTGGTGCAGCTCATGACGGAGCTGCTGAGGACGAGACATGTGAGGGAAACCACTATTTTCAATATCTCCTACACGGTGCAAACATCCTGGGCATACTCCCTCGCTTACAGTAATTCATTATTTGAAACAGGCGGCTGAGTCAGTCATTAATGGGAAATCATCAGTTTTTCATCTCAGAGATAAAAAAATGGGTACTGCCTACAAACACGTGTTGTATGAGCTCAACTAATTGTTTCCAGAGGAGCATGGCTAAACCAAACTTTTTACAATAAACACACTTCAGTCAGCACTGGCAAGACTCCGTTGTTGTCATTCTGTATCATTCGTATACTGACTTAATATTCCCAGAATTTGACATGGTTTATTGTGAGGATTTTTCTTTGTACTTGACATCATACTGCTTTGGGTTATCTATTATAAATAATACAATTAAAGGAACTCTCTGACCCTGTTGGATTGAGTCAGAATCCACGATATAAAAAGAAACACAACAATGTAATCTGTGTGACCAAGGCCTTTGTCACAGCAGACAATTTAACATGTCATAGCAGGAAAAGCACAGGTGTATTTCATTACGAGGATAAGGATGGATGAATTGCAGTCCCAGGGCCTAATATGCTATGGTTTACTGGGAGCCTTTAATGGAACAGAGCCATCAGTAATGTTATTAGTTTCACCTCTGATTTTCCTACAATGACATGTCCGAAATCACTCCCTCAATAAACACTGTAACCGACACTGTAGTTTGCTTTATAGCTGGCAGTCAACTGAGACTTCAGATACAGACACAAATCATCATCGTTTTTGCGTCATCGATGACAAGTGTAAGTGTTGCATGGCTGAAATTTTGATGCCAATTTCAAGGGGAATCTTTTATAGTGTATAAATGTCACACAAAAAATGGCAGGCAGTAAATAGAGTGCATTATATAGCAAATAAAGACGAGATTTCAGAGAAACCAAATAACATGTTCCAGCTCAAAGGTTCTGGTATGATTTTAGGAAAAGGAGCATTATTAATGTCATTAGTTCCTCTTGTCCTTTTCCTACTGCGACAAGTCAAAATAACTGCTGTGACAAGGCTCGATAAGCCAAGAACGTGTTAGCTTAGTTTAGCATGGAGACAGGGAACCAGTGGGAAGCAGCTAACCAAGCTCTGTCAGAAGTGTTCAAGATACACCTAATGTGAAATAAACCTTTATAGCTGATAAGACTACCATTATCAACTAACTTCTACAACTATAAATTGCTACGCTGGGCATACTGGAGCTGTAATTGTGCACTTGTAACATCTAATAGTGTCACAATAGCAAAACTAAGCTCTTCGTTGGGCTTTTCTCACTATTTCACATAGTTATGAGCGAAAAGGCTCATTCCAATACACTCAGCCATATATAATGAGATGTACAGTTGCCTATATTTATACTTGAAGGACAGTATTGCTTTAATATACAATCACATGGCTTTCAAATAAATCCTTTCCCCTTAAAAATGTAAAGTCATTCCTTCATAAAGCTATCATTCCCTCACACTATCCCTTTCTTTATCTCTCTCTTTACCCCTTAATCCATAAAAAAGACCCAGCATTGCACCCCGTGTGTAGGCACATTGATTTTTATACCCCCAACCCCACCACCACCACCTCCCCAGTCCCACAATGGACCCCTGAGCAGAGCAAGGGCCCTTTATGAACTTGGGAATCTTTTTCCTTTTCTTTTTTTTACAGTCTCCGAATAGGATAGGTAGGGGAAAGGAGCGAAGGAGGGAGGGTCGAAAAGAAAAAGTGACACAACAAAAGAGGCGGGCAGGGGGTCCTGAGATGAGGAGGAGAAAGAAGAAGAGGAGGGGTGGGGGGTGAGAAGGGGGTCCCCTCTTTTCCTTCTTCAACGAGGCTGTTTCTCCTCAATCTGCCTTTGATGTGCAGCGGTAGACCGAGATCCTGTCAAGTGCACTGGTGGGGAAGAGTGTGTGTGTGTGTTTGTGTGTGTGTATATGTGTGTGTGTGTGTGTGGATGGGGTTGGGGGGCGTGAAAAAGCAAACTTGATGGGCTTCGGAAGTGCAGATAAAAAGAGGAACAGCTGGACTGATGGGAATGATGAGAGCCTCCTCCTCTTCTCCCCTGCAACATACACACACACACACACACACACACACGCCATAAACACACACATACTCACACAAACACACACCCACACAGTGAAAGTTTCCCTTTCCCCCCCACACACACACTGCAGACATGCACACATACTTGTGCACATTCACTCTTCCAGATTCCTCCTCCCTCTCTTTCTGTATCACACACAGATAAACACGCACACGCACATACACACACGCACACACAAACACACACACACACACACACACACACAAACACACACACACACACATGGTTCCCTGGTGTTGTTGTCAGTCACAGTGGGCTAGTAAAAAGCCCCTCTGTGTGGGCTCCACCCCTCATTCACTGCTAATGGTCAGGTGCTTCTGTTCTTACCCACAGAAATCAATCAGCAGTCTGCTAGGTGTCTAGCAGGCTGAATGGTGTGTATGCATGTGTCTGTGTGTGTGTGTCTTTTTCTCTCTTTGACTCCCTGTAACTGTAGTTGAGTCATTGCAAAGTGGTAAATCTAAGAAATGAACGTGCTGTGTGATCCAGCAGGTTAGAAATGATTCACTCTAGTTTTAACAGTTTCTCACTTGGTGCATTGTTCTTCCACTTGCTATCTCACAGATTCAAAACATTTGTTTCAGAAGGTCATGACTCATTACCCTCAACCCACAGACTGATTTGCCATTAGCCAATTCTTAATTTGTTGATTTCTTCCTGGTAGAGCTATGGTAGATGATTTTCGTCTTTGATGGATTCAAAGAATGTCAGAACTTTGTAAAAGACACAGAGATGAACTGATTACGCAGAAACACCTTTGTTAACATGCAGGTTCACATGCAGAGGTAGGAAGCGAGTGCTACATCACCTGAGCATTGTGTAGAGAACTACTGAAGTCAAACTGAAATTAAGGTACTTCATGAATTTATTTGATTAAAACTGTAAAAACCAAAAGTAATAAAACATATTAATAATTTTACTCCCCCCCCCCCCCCCAGCAACTCCTCTTGTGTTCTCCAGGGGGTTTGAATATTTTGATTGGTGCGATGTCTGTGTGTGCAGGCACTAAAGATAGTTTGTGATATAATTTCAACAAGCTGGGAGGCCGACAGAGACAGCTGAAGTCAAACCAGATTCTGATCCAAGTCGGACAACCTCATTGAATGTCAACGGGACTCATTAAAAGTTCTGTTGACATTAGTAACGATGCTAATAAGTAAAAATACAGTGTTGGAACAGAACCTCTGTCTTTAAAGAACATTGTTTCCCATAAGTACTGGACATTTGTAGTTTGAGCGAGTAGAGGGGTCATGGTGGGTTTAGACAAGTCTGTAATAACAGCAGGACAGAGAGGAACGAACGCTGTACACTGTCTTTACGTGGCACAGATTAGAGCTAGAAACATCATCAAATCATTTTTTCATTAAAATTCTTAGAATATGCTATATATCTTAGAATATTGGAATGTGCTTAATTCTTTCAGAAAGACCAAATACTAAATGAGAGCATTGAGTTACACAATCTAGTGGAACTGAGACTAACCACTAACTATCACGTCATGACTGTAGCTCTCTATTGTCATGACTATTTTTGTAGTATTGTCTGGACCTATGGAAGAGTGACAACTTATGCTAGCTCCCCTATTTGCTATCAGCTTCTGCACTTTAGCTAGCTAATTGATAGCAAATGTGACATACGTGACGTCATGATTTCAGCTCTCTTGTCAGGAATATTTTTGTAATTATTGTCTAGACCTATGGTAGAGAGAAAACGAATGCTAGCTAGACCCCCTAGTTACTAACAGCTTCTGCACACTAGCTAGCTAGTCGATAGCAGGTGTGCAGTTACAAGTTAGTAAGCTAGGCTAACTAGAATTTCATACTTAACAGAAAGGTGGGACCTCTTATATGTTTGAGATTGATAACCAAAGTTATGTGGACTTGTTGAAAAGGGGGAAAAAACATTGTGTCAACGTTTGTTGGCGTGTATGACTTCAAAACTCACACTTTTGTTTGATGTGAGCATCAAATCTGTGGATTTATAACTTCTCTTATACTTAAAAACAAATGACATAATTCCTCCCTGACTTATGTTGACTTACTTGAAGAAAATTAAGAGTTAGGTTTAGACTAAATGACTTGGTCAGATGGATGTTTTTGGCTTGGTGTCCAGGCTGGCACATGAGCACTGCCAGGTGCCCACTGCTCAGGGCCAGACTGCACTCTTAAGCCCTGCCACCTTTCACTCACTTTAATAGGTGGCAGTGTGAATACCCAATGGCACTAACACCAGCCTTTGGCGGGCAGCAGGCCTGGACGAACAGAACCTCTTATAAAACCCAGAGAAAAGATAGAGGGAGTGTTCTAAAATGAAAGGCTGACACCGTAAAGTACTGCTCCAACAAGAACACAGAGGGAGGGCAGAGAATCACCAAAACAACTTACCCACCCTCACACACACACACACACATACACACACACACTCATCAGCCTGCCAGCCCCCGACATTTACATTAGAAGAGGAAGGACACAGTGGGCCTGTGGAGGAATAGAGGGATGGGGAGGAGAGGTCGGACACGCTATTGGGAGGTTGTAAACACTGTAAGACAGTATCTCCATGGAAGCCCGTGCATTGCTCTGAGGCATCTCACCCCCCTTTACATCCAGCCGCCAGCCCCCCCAGCCTTTCCAAAGCCAAGTACCCTGACCGCCGGGCCCCCGAATCGGCCCCTCGCCTCGCCTGCCAGCCTGGCTGTCCAGCACAGCAGATGTGCACAGAGGAGTGGCCTTGGGTGACTGGATCCCCTGGGCTTTACAGAGGGCGAGGGAGGAGGAAAGACGATGAGAGTGGCCTTGACAGAGGGTTTGTGTGATCAAGGTCCTCTGTTGGTCGAGAGCTTATGTTTACTGTAGGTGTCCAAGTGTGTACGGGGGTGTTTGTGGCTCTTTTTCCATGTGGCATTAGTGATACAAGCCTCTTCTGAATTATATTTATACCTGAATTTGTCTCCAGTATACAAAGCAACAATTGCTGATACACATCACAGTCTAATATTACACATTACATTGACAGTAAATGCCATGTGCCACTTGTTTTCCACCAGTTATATTACAGAAGAATTGATTAATTTTAATGTATTGTATGGCAAGTTACATTCAAGTTGGATGTCGGAAATTTCCAAGTTGAAATTTTGAATTCCAAGCTGAGAGCGTTCCATGACGCACAATGCCGAATACAAACAATTAACATAGCTGACTGCAAGAAACTTCTCTTCTTATGGCAGGCAGCATATTAATATTTGCAGTGTCAGCACATCAGTGACACAGAAGACGATAATGTAGGAGCAACAAAATATTTTACATCACAATTTAGTCAGAATATTACACACACAATAGCCCATCAAGTACCAGCCAGGTCACATGTTTCTAATACTTACTAATATAGCCTTAGTGAACAGTCTTCATTTTGAGTTTTATTCATTCAACATCATTTGAAACCTGCTTTCCTTGGATGCTGCCACACTGATTGACGTCAGAGCATCTGCTTCTCAGTGAAGTCAGAGCATGAAATTGGTCATTCCAGCATCGTTTTTCAAGTAGGAGTTCGGAAATATTGGAGTTCTGAGTTTTCTGGAATTAAGCATAAAAGCTGAACTCATCATATAAATAGTATAAATTAGCCTCTGTTTGCTAAAATATTCATATTCATTCATATCACCTAATATGTCATGAAAGGTCAATCTTATTATGCTGCCCCTCAAGTGTCAAAAAATGTAATTAATGCAGCTTTAAATTAGTTAAATGTATCCCAAAAGCTTGGAAAATAAGGCAAGGATGGGTCACTTGGCCTTTATTTAGAGCTCTTTGAAACGTTACAATGATATATGATGTATTAGTATTTATTATTGTAGTATGTATTTTGAAAATACATGAAAAAAAAATGAAGGTTGTAAAATCTTATGCTAAGTTCAGTCAGCCAACTCATGTGGGTAGTTTAATAAATACAGTGTATAAGTGTTCCCCACAAGGAAACATTGATCTCACACAGGAGAGAGTGGGGTGCAGTGATACTTACTTTCCTTCAAGGGAAGATAGACTCAGTGCCTACAAGTGGATCCTATGGTGGAGAAGCCTATACAAATTACAGCAATCACAGTATAGTAGCAACAGTATAGCTTGTGTGGGCGTTCGTTAACATGCAGCGTGAGCACTGACACTTAAGTATGCCACCATTAATATAAGGATATATAGTACTATGCAATAGTCTTAGGCCACCATTAGATTTACAGAAAATACAGGAAATGTGTATGAACAAAAGAAAAACAAGAAAAAAAGCTTCTATAGGCTAAAATGGCAAGTATTTAGTGCAACCTCTCCTTACACTTGAGCAATAGCAGGAACCTGGCTCTCTTAATGAAATTGAACCTTAACTAATATCATTACTAACACCTGTATTTGTCTTATTTCATGTCAAAAAAGGTAAATTACACCAGGTTTAAGCATTACATACAGATGTTGTTTAACTCATTGGAAGCTTACTAATATGTAGAAGACTTTCAATCACAGCATTCCATTCAAAATGCCAAAGATCACAGAGACAGACATAAAATCATAATTTTGTATCATCAAGGCAACTCTCAAAGGGAAATCAGCTTCAATCAACTTCAGGACAGTCTCCCCAAAAGAGTTCTAGGTGTGCTTAGTGCCAGGGGAGTCCTTCATTTGTAAATCAGGAGGTCCTGGAACACAGAGAGGGTATCGGTCTGGTGGGTCAGCTATTAAAACATAACAAATCAGTCATCACATACGAAATCATGTGTAACACAGCTAGCATATATTTTCAGAATCATTGCACCTGATGTGACAATCGACCCCAGAGTAGGCTACGCATGCATATATCATGACCACAGTGATGGCTGACTGATGACTTACAATTTTTCTTTGGCCTTAAGTTACTTATTTCACCATTTTACAGCACAAACACATACTTACTTAGCTGTGAGGTTTACAGTATACATAAGTTAAAATATTTATACACAAACAAGCATTAAACCACTGTCCAGCATACAAGTACATGTGGGGCTTAGATTCCCCTATTCATTGCCGCCTGATTCATTAGTCACCATCATCATACTCATCATTCATCACCCTCCTAATCAATCATCAACACTACACAGCAGAGAATAGTCATAACAAGCACATACTTACCTTTCAGTTTCTTAAGTTTCTTTACTACTAGCAGGCGCCACTGTGCTAGCATCACTGCTAGCATTGCTTTTGTTACCTTTCCCATTATTATCGGCACCCTGTTAATGACCCTGCTGAAACTACTTTGGCCTGCTTGGGATATGACTAACCTACTGTTTGCAAATTTGTGTTTTTGACATTTTACAGGCAGTTTTCTTCTTGTTGCTGCGGGTAATTATTCAAATCACAGAAACATTAGCTAGCGTGATCGTATCTAAAATAGGCAAATAAGTGATTTACAAGTAACTTCACTGAGAAAGAAAAGAATGACCGAACAGATAACATTAAATATTTCGGCATATTAAGCATAAATTAAATCCTGTGTAAGTATGGCGGTCACTTGAATTGGGCTGCCTGAATTAGCTTGCAGGTGTCCGTTTGTGTTCAATATTATTCTTTATTTTTTGCTTTAATATGTTTGTGCTGCAGTGTAGATATAGTTTATATTACTTCGTATGTCCACACAAGCTGGGCTTATTTGTATGCATGACCCAATCATTAAAAAAGTCCAAAAAAAAAAATCAACTTTGGACCAGTTGTACCATCCAAGCTGCCGGACACCTGTTGGATTTGAATGCAAATTTAAATTTCCATCTGCTGTGCTGGACAGCAAGGCTGGCAAATCTTCACAAAGTTCTTATATGCAGACTGCATATCAGCTTTGATGTTAAAGGAAGGGCATCCAGTTTCTGGGCCTGCGTTCGTGTGTATGTGTGTGTATGTGTGTGTGTGTGATCAGAGGGCATACAGCAAAAGCTATACAGCCCTGGAACTGCAGCCTGCTCCCTCTCTAAAGGAAGGATGTGAGGATGGAAAAGAGGAGGAGGAGGAAAACAGGTGGGTTTAAATGGTGTTCTGGCTTGAATGGGCCTCCTTTGAGCCTTTGGTCCCATTATACAGCGGCTATTATGTGGCTCTCAGTAGCCAAGCCGCTACATGGAAGTTCCTTCACAGACAGACAGGAAGGCAGCATACTGATAGACAGACATTTGCGGACAGCATGGCAGGCATGCTCTTGTGCAACTCAATTGTGCAACTCAATTTGCCCTCATACGTATTTCTAGATTTTTAAAGTCAATAGCAACAACTGTTCAAACATGACAGGCTTGAATGAAACTAGCCTTTTGGCTATAATTGGGCGCATTTACATTTATTTAAATATACATGTTCATTAATGTACACTGTCCCTCTTGAACAAATAAAGATAAACAATGTAGTATACGGTGTCGTCATACAACTGTAATATCGCTTATATTAAGGTTTGGTCCCCTCTCTGTTGTCTCTTGTTATCTGTATTTATCTCACACAGGGGGAAAGAGACATGGGATGGGGTTGCTGGTAGATGGGTGGATGCCCTGTAAAACAGATTCCCATTCAGCAGCTCTGTATAAAGGCCTTTTATTGGGAACTCTGTTCGTTAGCCCTCTCACCTCCTGTATTCGCCACTTCACTCCCGGAGAGAGAGTGGGAAGCAGTTGAAAGATACACATGAGGAGGGAGCGGGAGAGAAGTAAAAGGGTAGTCTAGGAAAAAACAGGCCTTCGGGGCTTTGCACAAAAGACAGTTAGAGAGCGAGGGAGGGAGATTGAATGCTCAGAGAGAGAAAAGCTGAGAGAGAGAGAGAGAGAGAGAGAGAGAGAGAGAGAGAGGGTTTACAGAGCCGGAGCGGGAAGCGGCTGCCAGGCGCTGAGGAATTCATGGTCGATTTGTCCTTGTTTGCGGCCAGTTTGCAATAAAAAAAGGGAGCTGAAGGGGAGAAGGGGCTGGACCGGGCTGGGGGCAAGCAACAGATTGCAGATGCCTCTTTTGGAGAGGGCTCCTTGTGAAAAAGTAGGTCCCCTCTCTGAGTCCCGAGCCACCCTTTAGAGAAAAGAGCCCTTCTCTACTGTAAAGGAGCGCTCGGGACATTGTGGGGCTTGTCAATGGCTCTCGGCTGGGGCACCGGGAGAATACAAGGAGGCCCAGTGTTCAGCGCCGCAGCTCCTTCTATAGAGGCCAGAACCGTAATGGGGGCCCCGGGGGCTCTACAGGGAGTTTAGAGGGCCCGGTTTCAATGGAGACCAAGTCTTTTTAACTGGTACATTGTGCGACTCTCTCTCCCTCTGTCCTAGAGATGGGAGAGAGGGAAATTCCTATGCAGATCAAACAGAATGTCTTCATTTCCAAATGAACGTGGGATGGATGAAATTTGGAGGGACACAGTTTGAGACATGGAAGGGCTATTGTTAGTGTAGAGAGGCAGGGGGCTAGGTAGGTGTGTGTGTGTGTGTGTGTTTGTGTGTGTGTGTGTGTGTGTGTGTGTGTGTGTGTGTAAGTGTAAGTGTATGCATGATTGCTTTCGTGTGTGTGTGTGTCAAGTATTGTTACTGCAGACGGTGGTCAGC
Organism: Scomber japonicus; assembly: GCF_027409825.1. Lineage (NCBI taxonomy): Eukaryota > Metazoa > Chordata > Actinopteri > Scombriformes > Scombridae > Scomber > Scomber japonicus. The sequence continues at coordinate 27,653,034 of NC_070591.1, read as the reverse complement.
AACCGGTCCATCTCAGGTGAGATTAAAGCCAATCACGGCCTGTTAAACCACCTGTCAATCAACACAGTGGACCACTGCACCCGGAGCAACCTCCAGCTGCTTTCCAGCGTGTGTGTATACTCTGTGTGCTGATTCTGTGTGACTGTGTTAGGTAAGGTCAGTCATGAGTTGTTACCATTCTGCTTTCCCATGAAATCATTATTAAAAAAGCACGTTTAGCCTTTTTTTCAAGAAGAGTATAGTAAGTTATGGCAACTAAAGAGACACACAAACATAGAAGGCTGGCATTTCAGTTATTCAGGACTTGGTTACCCGCAACTTAGAAAAGACAAACTTTACACAGTCACCATGACCGCTGCCGAATGCTGTAGAAAATGTAGCTGATAAACAAAGCACCGTCCAATGGAGCGGGTGTAGGATTTCCCCTAACCTCAACCAGTCGTCTGAAAACACAGTGGGAGTTCAGGTCTTTTTATATCACTGTTTGTCCAACTCTTCTATCTGTGTGGCTGTCATGCTCTTGAGAAGTAAGAAATGTTAATTATAATAATAATTCCAGCTTATTTCCAGCTTAGGGCCTCATTTTCATAGTTTTGGCCTTTGATCGGTTATGATAACATTGTGCTAACAAAAGAAATAGCTGAGATCGGGGAAGATAAAACTGTGCGCTTGTTTTAGTCATGGCTGTGGTTCAGCAGGTGATGCAACAACGCAAATGTTTTGTGTCACTAAAGAAACCACTGAATGGTCAACAAGACTAAAGAGTTTGTAACCATAGCAGCTCTGCGAGGCTGTACTTTAGCATAGCAGTGCTTTGAACTAAATTTAGAACATGCTAACATGCTCAAAATTATAACGCTAGCATGCCGTAGTTAGCGGGTTATTTTTTTTCCTTGTTTACCATCTTGCTTTAGCGTGTTAGCATGCTAACGTTACACTAAACACAAAGTACAGCTGAGGCTAATGGGAACTTCATTGGTTATTAGTTTAAGCATATAGCCCAAGGTACAGGATAATTAAAATATTTGACTAGCTTTTGGTGCTATCATTAGGCTTCATTCTTTGGGCTTTGTCACAAGGTTCAAGGCAATCCATCTCACAGTTGTCAAGACATTTCACTAAGAGCCAAAAATGTCAACCTCAGGGTGGTGTCTGAGCTCCAACACGCCCACAAAACAGTGCAAAAAAAAACTAGTATGGCGGGGCAAAGTTGAACCAAGAGGTTTCTCTGTGATGGATGATTTAATTAAAGTTTGGGTAATCATTTTCAGTGTTTCTCATTGTTTTCTCTTCGAAATAAGTGGGCTATCCTAGGTTTAAAACCTATATAATTGTCTGACAGCTCATGTTTTTACCTTGTCTGAATACCTACAATGAGAACTATGTTATCAAGCCAAAGCCTGAAATATCCAAGTTGCAATAAACTGGAATTATCCTTTAACTTTCTGAAAACCAATAAACTGGACTCTTGCTGTGATGCTCTTTGAACTGAAATCAGGTGACACAGCCTACAATTGTACTTTTGAAGCCACTGTAAATAGCTGAAACTATTCTAAATTGGACATACATAAACATACAAAATCCCCCGTCATTATCCATGAACTTCTGAACAGGAACCACCTCGTCCTGTAGAATTCCCTCATCTCGCCAGCTGTGTTGTACATGTGTGTGTGTGTATTTGTGTGTGCTGAGTACTCTATCTGTGCATGTGACAGAGATACAGAGAGATGAGAGAGCGTGACACCTCTGACTGTCGGGTTCCTCCAATTGTTAAGCAGGAAGCCCGCTCCAACTTGAGATAAAAGAAAACGAGAAGGAAAATACTGGAGAGAGAAAGGAGGGAGAGAGGGAGGGCAGGCAGTACACAGAGATGCTCACTCGCCCCAGGGAGAAAGTAGTGCAAAGGTTAGGGTCGTGACACGACAGAGAGTCCATGAACAACAAGAATAACAACAGCATGGTGAGTCAGTCCTGTGGTTAAGAGGCTTTAGCACTCAGCTGGTTCAGTGTGTGTGTTTGTGTGTGTGTGTGTGTGTGTGGGTTCTGAGGAGACCTCACAATGACGCACTGTCATGACACCTGTTCCATATGTCTGAGGTTCACACAATCACAATCACCACAAATTACGTAAAATATGTATTTAATATACTTTCTGACAGATATGAAAAAATGTGAAGGCATCTTTTATATTTCATGTGTATGTTTGTGCATGTGTATGTCTATCATTATGAGAACCGCTTTGAGTTTTACACCTGAAAAGTGAGGACATTTTAGGAAAGTGAGGACATTTTGGCCGGTCCTTACTTTAAGACAAAGGATTGTTGGAGGCTCCAGACTTGGTTTTAAGGTGAAGGTTAAAATTGGGTATAGGTTCAGTTTAGATTTAGGATTAGGCACTTACAGAAGTTGTGATGGTTAATGTTAGAGCCTAGGGAATGCAATATGTCAATGAATGACCTCGCTGAGATAGCTATACAAACGTGTGTGCATGTGTGTCTTCCTGTATTTGATATATGTCCTCACAAGTACATAGTAAAATTAAAACACTTCAGTGAATTAGGACTGTTTTACAGTTAAACCTACATTAGTAATATGGCAGATAAGGTATGAGGTTTCAGTCATGAATGTAACTTGAGACTCATAGTTTCGATGCATGGTATAGCTCCTGTTTTGAAATGAATTGGGTTTTTAACCATTACGTCATATCTTCTGCCTTATCAAGCAAAAAAACACACATACGGAAACTGAGAACAATGACGACCATTTACCTCCAGCCCCTAAAATGTATTATGTGTTATTGTGGCGATGTCTTGAATGTATGCAAGCATATGCTGTATTAGTAAACACCTACACACACTGGAATCTCCCCTGTTATCTTTAATAACACTGATGTTTTCCCATGCTACTGTATGTGGGTTTTTAGCTGTTGAGAGTTTTTAATTAAAAATTTAATTTCATTCTAAAGTCTAGGGGAACACACAGACTCACACTGTCAGATTCAAAGGAATAGTATATATGAAATACTTATGAACCTTCTTGCAGAGAATTAGATGAGATGATCAACACCACTGCCATAACCAGGGCTCTGGTGGTAGGTATCTAACTCGGGACAGCTATGAACGCCTCGCTGTTCATTTCTGTATATAATATATTAGTTTCTGTGCAGTGGGATCTATCACTTCTTCACGTGAGAAATTACAGGTGTGGCGTGTGAGCGTGTGAACTGCTTGAAATGCGTGTGTCTCACTGTCAATGCATGAGACTTGAGAGGTCTGGTCATAACAGTCTGTTAAATACACTGACTGTATATAAAATATGGACAACGTATCTCCACTGCCTGCCACTAGGAAAAGTGAAGTCCAAATATCTCACTCACCGTAGCTGCCATCTTGCTTGTGTGACATTATTTGAAGCCAGTGTCTGCACAGTAGAGTCGGATGAGCGACTGTCACAGCTGTTAATCATCATCACTAATAAAAAATTGTTACATACATTGTAAATGTATTTGATGTGCACCATGACCTTTTAGTTAACATCATATCCTATCTGCGTATATGGAGAGGGCTGGACCTATACTGCAGCCAACCACCAGGGGGCAATTGAGATGTTTTGGCTTCACTTCAGGGGAGCTGTCATGACGTCCTTATTTATATACAGTCAATGGTTAAATATGACACTACTGGTTAGCTTTGGCTTAGCATATAGACTTAAATCAGGGGGAAACAGCTAGCCTGGCTCTATTCATAGGCAAATAAAATACACTTACCACACCTCCAAATCTCACTTTTATGAACACATTATATCTTGTCCGTTTAGTCTGTTTTGTAACTGAATGTAAAAAATGACAACATGTGGGTAATGCAGATCATATGCTAAGTGTTTCCTGGCTGTAGCTTTATATTTGACAGACAAAAGAGTAGTATCTTTTCATCTAAAGTAAATAAATGTCAGCTGTTCCTCTACAGATATATTATTTTGACACATATCATAAGCTTTCTTGCAAAGCTTCTTCAAAAATACCATACCTTGTTGTTTATACTTTACCAACCTACAAACATCTGTATGTATTGAACCAGTAGGCCTAAAATTTGTTATTATTATTGGTGACATTTTAAAAATGCTTAAAGTTGTTTTGTTGGTTGTGTAGAAGTGTTAAAACAGGAAGTTGGTTTAGCTGTAATGGTGTTAACAGCTGATGCACTGTCCCTCGAGCTGCTTCCTCCTATTGTCTGCTATACCTTGACAAACCGGCAACAACATGCAGTATATTGAGTCACAGGTTCCCCACATTAATACACACACAAATAATGCATACAGTATGATCACATGCTTCAGAACTGCACACACACACACACAAGCACAGTACTCGGTGCTGTCCGTCTGTTCAACAGGTCATGTAGACGTGATCGATGTCACACCGGGCATGGTAAGTGCCTGTGAGCCACTCTGCCATCTCCGTGGTTACCCACCAATGGGCACATATTGTCACGGTGACGGTTTGAGGGGATGAGCTTGGATTGGCTCTCGGGACGTGCGTTTCATCAGGTCTGGGTTGGGATTTTGTTGTATTCTGCCTGAGGTGCCAGCTAGGTGGAGTCCGCAGCACCAGCAGCAGCAGCAGCAGCAGCAGCAGAGGCATAATGAAGCTATTGTCAGCAAAATTGCAAATCACAGATAAATACAAACAGACAACCTGTGGTTATCTAAACTTTGCAGCACGGTATAGTCGCACCCTACTCCTCTGGTTTCATGGGCAGGGTAACACCAAGAGCACCAAAAAACTAGTATGACTCATTCTTTATGTTTATATGTGTTTATTACGTTGTTAGGGATGGACAATATATTTTTTGTTGATATTATGAGCTGAAACACATCTTCAGTAAACACTATTCCATCACCAAATCAGTCATTGTCATCCACCTCAGATATGATGGATGTTTTTTATTTTTTAATAGACGTAATTAAATTGAATGTATGTCATTTATTGTAATTTAATATGACAGTTTCAATGGACTTCACTCTGCATGTTTATGGGTTATTAATGATCATAATTACTAACCTGTGCTCTAGTGGGGAGATTTAGAGGCTCACGTGATCAAATGTGATGACAGACTTTTTTTCTGCCCTCACAAAAAAATAGGCCTGTCTTCACACATACACAACAAAAATAGTCTGTGAGTGTTTGTGGTAAGGGAGGTGAGGGTAGGGAGGGGCGCAACTTTAATTCAGTTCCCTTCTGATCTGCATAACAGGACATATTCTGTGTTGTAATGCAGCAGGATTTATGATACGGTTGCTTTCATTTACATATTCCTTTAGATTAAGAGCAAGTATGACATTTGATTACAGCTCATAAACCGGTCAGCAGTCATTACAAAGCTGCTGAACTGCAGATATGATCATATAAACATAAATGCAGGTCAATGTTTGCAGCTGTGCGGAGAGATCAGCTGTATCGAGATATAAAATGATTGACCGCAAAGAACGTAATAAAAGATTGTCATATTCAAATACAACCACAAACCACATCTAAAACTGTATTCTGTGTATATTAGGTCACTGGGTGATAGTCTACTGCCATGCTAGCCAATCTGGGAGCCTATATAAAAGACAATGGTGCAATGTGGGAATGACTAACACAGTTAAATGACAACATCAGCATACTATCATGCTCACAATGACAAATCCTCACATGTTGACATTCAGCTGATATAATGTTTATCATGTGAAGTGAGTTACTTTAGCCTGTTAGCATGCTTACATTAGCTAATTAGTAAAAACACAAATGCAGTTGAGGCTGATGGGGCTGCCTATTGCAGTTAGTTGACCTGATAAAGACATGATTACAGTTCATCCTGAGAAGGGCATGAATGTCTAAATCAAACTGAATAGCAATCCAACTAATTGTTGTGGAGCCATTTCACTTAAAACTACAAAATGTCAACCTCATGGCAACACTAGAGGAAAAAGTCAAATGATAACCAAGATTATTAGGGTACAACATCTGGGAACCACAAATGTCTCAACCAAATTTTGTGCCAATCCATCTAAGAGATGTTGAGATATTCTGCTGGTGGTGGTAGATGAGAAATCAGGGGGCCTCAGACATGTGTATTAATCCACCGCTGAAAATAATACCTAACAACTGCACTATTTACTTTTATTTGAGTCATGTCTTCCAAAAATCTAAAAGCACCCAGCTGTTTTAGGAAAGTATTTTATATTTGCGACCAGTTATTAAAGGTTTATGTAACAGTGGAAGGATACAAAAACCAGTGCAACAAGGGAAGTCGGAAAGTGTTGAGAGACAGACTAATGCATCATCGTTTTTTGTCTTTTCATGGAATTTCTTGTCAATAAGAAAAATGAATAATATTACCAAATGTATCCATTAACATTTACAGTTATAGATCAACATGAACACAGAGTCTTTGTAGTAGCAGAAACCTGTCCATTCATGACAAATAAAGGAATACAATAGCAAGTCACAAGGCGCTTCTGCACCAACTGAATTAGCCACTTATCTGTAATCAGTCATGAGTCATGAGTCACAAACAAAAGGCAGAACAATGGAAAGTCTATCTGTGGCCTTGAGACAGGTTTCACAGTAAAGCTGCAGTCACCTGTTTCACTGCTGCCTGTCATTTATTATTATTGTAACGCCCTGATCTTAAAACATGACAGGAGCAGATTCCTCTGTGGGAGCTTGCATGACTGTGTATGTACTCATACAATGTGTTTGTGTGTGTGTGTGTGTGTGTGTGTGTGTGTGTGTTTCTGTGTAGGTGGTGTGTGTGGGGGGGGGGCGTGACAGGCTGACAGCTACCTGCAGGGAAGTGTCTCAGTATGTGGGTCATGTCCATCAGCCTCTAATCCTCGGTGATGCTGACCTGTTTGAACAGCCAGCAGGTTCTCACCAACACAGTTACGTAAGGACTGAATGGAGGCCAAACCAAGACAAACACTGAGAGAGACAGATGAGGAGAGAGAGAGGGAGATTGGTTTGCACTTGTCATAGTTAATTCTCCTGAGCTCTACAATTAGACAGGAATTTCTTGGCACCTGAGAGTTTTTATTGTGTGGGTGTGTGTCGAGAAAAAATGGGAGTGTGCATGAATGTGTGTGTGTTTGTGTGCTGTGACAAGCAGGTGTTTGACCAAGAAAGTTTGACTAAACAAAATTGGGCAGCTGGAGATTCCCCCATGCTGCTCCAAGACTAACATTAGAAACGTACCGCAGGTTAATCGAATGCCACGTCTCAGTAAGTGGATGGAAAATAACCTGAGTAACACCTTTTAACTCTTAACTCTTTCTATGCCATTCAAAGCTGTTGACTGAAACTGATGATAGATAAAAAAAATTATATGCTGATGGTCATCTTCAAAATATACCACTGCTCCCTTAGAATAGTATTATTTTGTAATCAGATTAAACAGCACTGAAACTAATCTGTCTTTTTGATCATCAACATTCATGTAAGCATGTCTTGAATGTGTTCAAGATGTTATTTTAAATGGTTTCAACATAAACAACCAGGATGGCATTGACAACCCAGCCTTTCCAGGAATTACCTTCTTATTATGCAATTGATAATGATTGATGATTTACGTCAATTCCCGCCAATCAGTGCCAGTCGGCCCATTATGTAACCAGTTGGAAAGCAAGGGTGCTTTCCCACCAATGCAGTTTGGTGTGGTTAAAACTAACTCTGTTGTATTTTCCTGGTTAGTTTGTGGAGGCTGGTGTGTAAGCAAATACTGCAGAAAGGGAAAAGAGTTAAAAAGTGAACTTGTGCTTCATGTATTTGTCAGTTTCGCATTAGAACCTGAATGAATCGTAGTAATCACACAGTAAGCAATATTAATGTCCTGTCTCCACCCGCCATTGTTCATAACATGACGGTACAATACGACCAGTAATCCTCGCAATCAATTATTTCCTAGTGAGTTCTTCGTGAGGCCGTAGACATTTAAATCAGAGACAGTAAAGTGTGGCATGACTTACTGTCAGTCACTAGAACTGGATTTCCACTTGTTGATCCATGTAGTGCTGATGATGGAAGATATGATCACAAAAGTGCCCAATCAGTGAGTTAATAGACAGTCCATGTCACTTCACATTAAGCTGGAACAGAAAAAAGGGACCTAGTGGTTTTGATCCGGTCCAAATGAACTCTGGAATGGTTCATTTGTGGTGGGAACATAATCCGACCTCGATTCAACCCAACTACTAGGACCAGAACTAAGGGACCTACTCAGACCTGCACTTTCTAGACCAATTGACTCTGACTGTGGTTTGTTTTTCCGCTTTGATATGATTAAAACAATCGTGCCGAAACCTTTGGACAAAGTGGTTTTTGTCCAGTCCAAATGAACTCTGGAGTGGTTAATTTGTGTTGGGAACATAATTCGACCTCGAAGCAACCCAACTACTAGGACCAGAACTAAGGGACCTGTTCAGACCTGCACTTTTTAGTCTAATTGAATTGGACTCTGACTTGTTTTTCACCTGTGGTATGATTAAATCAACCATACAGAAACCTTTGGACAAAGGGGTTTTGGTCAGGTCTAAATAAACTCTAAGGTGGTTCATTTGTGGTGGGAACCTAATCTGACCTCGATCCAACCCAACTACTTGGTGCCCTCTTCACGTCTGAGCTAAACATTTCCCGTAGCCAGGTGTGCTTTGCATAATGGGATTCGGATGAGTAAATTAACTGTTTTTCTAGTAGCTGGCCAGAGAATTAATCGAGGTCCAACCTAGACTAGCACAAAGAACTTTGCATATGGCCGGAGGACCTTAATTGGGACCTTCTTCCTGTGTTTATGTTCTGCCTCTGACATATATATGTCTCCAGTTCTTAGCTAACCTTAACCATACATTGTCTGTAGTTGTTGTTTGGGCTTTTTTGGTCATAACTATAATCTTCCCCTAATGTTAAACCACACACACTGCAGTTTATTTCCCAGCTATCGAGGAAATAAGTCATTCAAAAAGAAGCTGTCACTGAACTCAACCCATGATTCAGTTTTATTGTCTAACTGCATCAATACTTATTACCTTAATGCCTACTAATAATAAATGAGGAAGTGAGGGATTAGAATACTTCAATGGGCACATAACAGTGTACAATGTGACCTTTTTACTCTATAATAAACATACACTCCTTTTCAAGTATCAATCACTTTCCGTCAGCATTTAAGCAATTTTGGATTATAAAGGACAGCACTGTTTTTACACGGACTAACAAAACATTCCTCATCCTCACATTTTTCCACGTTAGCTGATAAGAGTTGTTGATTCAGTGAACTTGCCAAACTATGCTCGACCAGAAAGTGATTCATCTCCTATGGGATGAATGTGAGCCTTACAGTGTGATTCATTGTAATTCATTAATTCTTTCTGATAGCCTTTAAAGCCCAGTGCAATTATTTATTCAAGTGCAAATATATGAATGACCTCCATGACCCACAGTTCCTGAACAACTGCATGTTATGACAATGCAGCCACACTTAATCTTTATGAATATGATTTTCGGTTAAGATAGAGTTCTTATTAATATTGTCCCCAATCTAAAGTAAACCAGACATCCGCCACCCCCTAGACTTCAAATACACACACACACACACACACCCACACACACACACACACCTGGGAATGACATCAGTGTGTACAGAGGGCTGATAAAGCCATTAGTCAACAAAAGCAATGACCTGTTGCATAAGAACGCCTACTGGGTCTGAATGATTGACTGAAACAACCATGCATGCACAGAAATGTGCACGCACACACACACACACACACACACACACACACACACACACACACACACACACACACACACACACACACACACACACATATGCACACACACATATATGCACACACACACACACACATAGAAGCTGGGATACAAGTAGTTAATGATTACAGGAGTAAAGTGATAGGCTCTGCTATTGCACCTGTTATATCAAGGATAGGTTGACTCCCGCCTGTTTCTCACAAACAGTCATTGTTTTCACTGGCATGCAACACTGGCCACAAACAAAGCCTGTGTGTGTGTGTATTTGTGTGTGTGTGTGTGTGTGTGTGTGTGTGTGTGTGTGTGTGTGTGTGTGTGTGTGTGTCCATGCCAGTTTGTGATTATGTGTAGAGTTCAGTGCCAGTTTGCCAGTGTCTGTAAGGTGTGGGGATTTTAGAGTGGGTTGTGAGAGTGGCAGAGACTGAAGTGACAGTATCACTTCATTAAATGATTCCAGGGGTTACTCATCCATATGGTACAATATCTTACGTGGAGGATATGAAAGATCTAAGACTGTACGGTAACATGAAAAAGTTGAACTTGTGTCAAAGCCAAGATTGAAATTGAAATTCATGTGTTTCATTTTTCTCAAATACACCTTTCATATAACTTTTGTCACTGGATTTCAACATTTCTAGAAGTCTGGTCCCTCTTTAGGGTCCTCTTTATATCTTGTGTTTGGTTTGTCCATTCTGGGCTACTGTAGAAACATGGTAGGCTCTGTGGAAAAGGACCCAGTCCCTATGTAAATATAAGGAGCTCATTCTAAGGTAAAGAAAACACAGTGATTCTAGTTTCAGGTGATTATACACTACACTGTTCCCCCTTGATGCTACTAAAGTCTACATACTGCACCTTTAATTACGATTGCACAAAGGATGAATTCTTTCCCAGTCTGTTACTATTTTGTCAATGAGAATGTAATGAGTCACTCATGGTAGATCGCTTTTATCCAAAGCACTTTACAATTGAGCCTCTCATTCACACACACACACACACACACACACACACACACACACACACACACACACACACACACACACACACACACACACACTAATGGTATGTTACTAATCCAACCACTGGGGTTAGTAGGACATGTGGACAGGAGGAGTCAGGGGTTGAGCCGCCATCCCTGGGATTCCCTGTACCTGCTGCTACCTGCTTGTTAGCTTTGCTCTAAACCCCAAATTTAGAGGGAAGAATCATGCTGAAAGTAAAACTATGATATTTTTTTTTTATGAGTAGGGTTTTTCTGTCTGCGTAATAGTGGGATTTCTTCCACCTTCCCACCTTGTCAAATCCAGATGAGCTTATGAGCCAACATCTTCCAACAGACAGACTACATGTGCCCAACAACAAAAAAAAACACCCAAATCACCACTTTGCAAGCCAAGTGCGGGAACATGAGCTGACTGACGGCATTAAGATAATAGGGTATCCTTTTCATTCCTGTTATCAGGCCGACTTAATGACCACAGTTCTCTGTCGCACTGCTGAACCTTAATCGGAACATACCTGTAGCCGCTCATATTTCATCCCCATGACAATATCCAAGGTCTCTACTTAGCAGAGACCTGGAATCTACAAGATACGACACGGAGCAAACAGCAGTGTTTTAAGAAGAGCTATTGAAATGGGTGGGTATCGCAAGGCACATGTATCAACTTGCGGTTGGCTGTGTTTGATTTGTATTATTTGGTTTAATCACACACAATGATTGTGTTTGTCACAGGGTAGGTGTCTCACAACCACTGAACCTCTGACTTTTTTTTTTTAAAGAAGTTACTCACCGCTCCTTACGAAATCCACCAAAGAAAAACAACCTTACCTGAAGGTTTAAAGTCAGTTTTGACATCCCAGCCAGAGCCAAAGGGGTTAATTAAAGGGGAGGAGCTTCAGTTTGTTTTAATGCCTTTAGAAATGAGCACAGTGGCTCAGTTGACTGACACACGGCCATTTCTGTCATTCCAGGCATAGTAGAGACAGCAGAGCTACTGAGCCTGTGGTGTTTTTCTAAAGCAGCAGAAACAAGGACTAGATGGAGCGAGGTGTAAAGGTGGGGGAAGGGAAGGCAGGTGTAGCTTTTCATATAATTAAATAGCGTTGGGGCAAATTATAATCTTGAGTAATCATCAAACAGACGTTCCAGTTGCTAAAACCAATGACGGCATATTACTGAGAGAGCGAGCTGCTGGTGTGATGACCAGAAAACAAGCTGGGAACAAAGATTTTAATTGGACTAGAGAGCAACTTTACAACTATGCCAAAAGTTTCAAGCTTTTTTTTCATGACACACCATTTAGCAGGAAAAACATCTGTATTTAATATCATGAACCATTAACTTCATACTATAGGAAGTGTTTTTCCCCTTCATGTCATCTCATTTCAAAATGATCTTTAAATATCAATAGTAACGTCAATACATGGAACTCCTCCACATGATGTAAGCATCATATGCTTATATGATGATATATTACCGGCAGAGTTTTGTCATCATCTAAATACTAAATGTGAGTCACGTTACATTGTTGGTAGTAAAAAATGAATTGCACTTTTATTTCTGCAACCCATAGAGAACCACATATTAAATTACAGTATAGAAATAAACCATTTAAAGTCAATAGAGATGCAATGACTACTTTGTAAAGTTTAGAGACATAGAGATGATCTGTTTATAGGTTAGAGTAGCCACATTGGCTGTCTGATCATGTGACAGACGTTCTATAATGTATGCAGTATATACTTCCAGTGCAAACATATGGATGTGTTGAAAATAACAGTGATATATTTGTTTCCCAGGCAAGTGCAATGATTGTGTGAAATGCAGGTCAGGTGAGTCATCTTCTCTCCTCTGACAGCGCTGTCTGTTTTTTCGCACTCAAATGGAAAAACACACGTGTGTGTGTGTGTGTGCGTGTGTGTGTGTCTGTGTCTGTGTCTGTTTGTGTGTGTGTATACCAGAGAGAGACACACACGGGCTGATTCATACGGTTTTATGACTGCATTGACAGCAGGGCACAAAGCAGCACTGAAAGGCCCAAGGACATGCAGGAGTGTACATGCTTGCACACACACTCTCCTCCAAACACACACACACACACACACACACACACCTTTTTCCCTTCAATACACACAAGTATCTTTATACACTGAGTTTTTCACACAAACAAACACACACATCATTTCTTTCTCTCATTCACTAAGTTCCTCAATATCACACGCACACACACACACATAATTTGTTTCTGTCATTCACTAAGTTCTTCAATATTACACACGTGTGCACACACACCCGCGCTCACACAAACACACACACCCCCGCACACACACACACACACACACACACACACAAACACACACACACACAGAAGCTGAATTGCTGGTGCTATAAAAAGACAGCAGTGTTTAACCCGTCCTTGAAACTGCACAGACAGCCAAAGATACACACAAACATACACACACACACACACACACACACACACACACACACACACACACACACACACACACACACACACACACACACACATGGGTGTGACAACTCAGTTCTTACATACAGTCTATATTACATACTGCAGAGTTTATGTATAGAAATGACAGCTCTGTCTGGCTTCAGTGGGCTATATGCATGTGGTGGGGATGTAAAAAGCCTTTAAGTCAGGCGTGAACCACACACACGCACTCCTTGCTTCCCCCATATTCTCCCAAATCCTTAGCACTGTTCCCCATGGTGCATTTGGGATTTGGAAATGAAAAAATGAAGGTGACACTTTATTTCACATGAACTGAAAAATTATACAAATTTCCTGGACATATTCTGACTAAAGTTTTGGGACATTTTCAGGGAGAGGCTGGTGCTATTTATAAAAAAAAGTGTGAAGTTGGTTTCGTTGGTTCGTTACAATACCCTTCCAGTTTCATTCAGTTTAGGGTTTTTTTAATGTTATCATTTGTGCCCACTTGCACCCCCCAGTGCAAGTGTTTCTGCAGAAAATGTATGAAATAAGGAACCTGTACATTAAAGCATGTTTATGTGTGCATGGCTGTGTTTGAATGTTTTCAACTTCCCTGCATGACACTAAAACTGAGATTCAATGATTTTCACTTCTGTCTCCAAGTACCTTTATGTGGGTGTGTCTGTCTCTCTCTCTCTCTCTCTCTCTCTCTGTGTGTGTGTGTGTCTGTCTGTGTGGGTGTGTGTATCCATCTGGTTTCTTCACTGTGAGACATTTGCTATTTCTAGAGCAGAGCTGCACTTTTACTCAGCTTTCTCCTTTTGCTGTTGTTTAGTTAGCTGTCTCTGTACTGTATGTCTCACACACACACACACACACACACACACACACACACACATGCATAAACAAAAACACACTAAAGCACACACAGGGGACTACAACACACACAACAAATGTACAGCCAGAATCAGCAACACTAATGCATGAACACACACTTGAAGCAGCAGCAGTGTATGCCTCACTCTTCTGTCATCCCTCTATCTATCCATTCTGTTCTTCTCATCTCCTCCTCTCACCCTCCCAGTGCTGTTGTGACCTTTGACCTGCCGTTGACCCCTCACTGGTTTCACTGGTGACATTCTTGTCATAGCTGCTATCTGATGTCTGAATGTACACACAGGTCACTTTCTTTCATTCCTTCTTTCTTCATGCAGTCGTGTATTACAGAGCTCAGACTTGTAGTTTAAGTGATTAGGCCTAACTCTAACTCTAATTATAATAAACATCATAATCCTGAAGGTAAACTGATATATTGCTTGTTAATAGACTTTTGTAGATTCATATAAATTTCATCATCTTTTTATTTTTTATTAATGTGTGATGTTAAGCTTTAGACCTACAGCAGCTAATATCGTAGCCTAACTGCTAACCTCTCTGTCATCTCTTCATTCCAGGTTTCCACCAGCTAGAACTACACTCATGTCTTGTTCATTGGTTATTCTCATTATAATCCAACTTACACTGCAGTTATTAATAATAAAAAAACATAACACAAAACAACATCAAATGATTGGAATGTTTTTTTTTAGTTTTTTTTTTTAGCCTAAGAAGTAATTAAAACTATTTTCTCAATCCATAATGGAATCCTGAGGGTTTTTTTAAAGAATGATCTATTTGTGACATAGATGGTTTTCACTGGATAGCAAAGATATCCCATAGGTAAAGTCTTTGTGTTTTTCACTTACTCTGGGCATATTACTGACCTCAAAATTATAATCCGATTCTCAATTAAGTGATAATAAATTGTCTTTTTATCATTATTGGCAATGGTGAAAGGGTTAGTAATAATATATTAGTGTATGAAAAAGCACAAAGTGATGTCATGTCTTGTTTTGTGCAACTGACACTCCCAAAACTAATAATAATCCATTTCAAATGATACAATACACAGACAAGCAGCTAATCCTCACACTGAAGAAACAAAATCTAGTAGAATATTTGGCAGTTTTGCTTGATATGCAACAAACTATCAATTACACAAATATCAAACTTTTTCTATTAATGGACTCACAAACTAATGAAGTAATGTCTCAGCTCTATGTCTATCAAAAGCCCAGCAGTATGCGTGTTAGCAGGGGCTACAGCCTTGTATTCATCTCCAGTGTGTTAGATGCACACCTTAAACAACATGTTAAAAAATTGGGTGCAGTCACATGATATTGCCTCCAGTTCTCTATATTATGTTCAGTATGATTACAATATGACATTATGCAACATGTGTATTCTCTACCTCCAAACAGTCACACTTTGTTTAGTGCTGTTAATGGTCTGCTCAGCTGTGTATGCCTGCATATTACTTCATCTCCTCTGTGTGTCAATGTACCTGTGTGTGTGTGTGTGGGTTTTTTTTCTTCAGTCTATCTGTATACGTGTGTGTCTGCATGTACATGTGTTTGTCTGCCTCAGTGGTGAAGGTCGCAGAGATTAACGGGGAGGGGGGGCGAGGGGGGGGGTTGTTAGAGTGCGGCTTGGTGAGTGTGTTTATATTTGTGAGTGTGTGTGTGTCTGCGGGTTTGTGCCTATTACTGAATGTTTAATTTGTGTTGATAAGACTACAAACACTCTTTTTGGACGCCAACCTGCTTTAATGTGTGTGTGTGTGTGTGTGTGTGTGTGTGTGTGTGTGTGTGTGTGTGTGTGTGTGTGTGTTTGTGTTATTAGATTCCACGAGGCTGTAGATCATTCACAGGTATGACAGGTCAATCTTCAATCCAGATGGCCTCGCAGACTCCCGGGCTGCATTCCAAACAGAAACACACTCCACTTCAATGTCACCTCACTCACTGCCTACACAGCAAGTATACCTGACAGATAAGTGCTATTTAAACTTTCCCTTTGCCATTAATTTGAACTTCTAGCAAACGAGGAAACTTTGTTAGGGTATGAGAGTTCTGAAATGGAAACTTCACAGCCAGCAAGGATCAGCGATCCATAAAAGAATAAACAAGCACAAGTGAAGTTTATTAGACGGCAATATGGAGTTTATCACTCGCAGTCAGACACAGAGTCAGCAGAAAGGCACACACACATACGCAGAATGGATGACAGGCTGAGTTAAGAGCTGAGCTACTATCTCCTCTTTCAAACAACACCGCCAAGTATCTCTGCGGCGATAGCCTCAACAGGGCACCGTGCGTGTGTTTGTGTGTCTGTGTGTGTGCGTGGGTACTCATGTCACGGCCTACTTTGCTATAATTAGCACATTTCTTATCGTACAGTGTGGGTTAATATCACTAGGGGCAAGAAGGAGGAAGTTAGAGATAGAGAAATGTGGACGAAAAACTGAATGGTTAAAAAGAAAAAAAAGGAAAGATGGTGTTAATGAAGAAGATGGCAGGGTGACTTTCAGTGAAGCAACAGTGTTGCTCAAACACTGGAGGATGATGAATGAAAATGGAATGAATGGAAATATGATGAAAAGAGTGGAGCACTGAGGAAGATTTAAAGTGGACTTCAGAGCTAAATCAGAGACAAATGTCAGTTTTGGCTCGTCCATCTCCTCTCATGAGTCAGGGGTGATGTTCTCAACATCTGTCATCGTCCTCGTCCTCATTTCTCTTTCCTCTCTTTCTTTTTCCACCCCTCCTGACTCCAGGGCAGTCGGTTAAGTCAGCACGCGATGACAGCCCGCTTAAAGGAATACACCAAAAGTATGACAAGAAAACCAGCGACGCATAGATTTTTATTCGGTGTTAGTTTCACCTGTTAATGTGAAACGTTTGTGCTCCAGTTACCGAAAAGTACAAAATACTGGATGGGTTTGTGGACTGTAGACGTGGAAAAATGGGATGAAATAAGACAAACAGAAAAGAGATTTTGGCAAAATGTGTGGACAGACATTAAAAACACACAGTCCATGTTGGTTGCTGCGTTTCATGAGTACATCTGCATGTTTGATTTTGTGGCCGAACGTGTTCCTTCCCAGTGTTCCTCTTCATAACAGGACGTGACAGATATGGAAAGATTCGTTGGCCTTCTCACTGGCACACATACACACACTCACCACACACACACACACACACACACACACGCACGCACATACACATACACACACAGGTCACTCAGGCTACCACCATGATCAGATGACCACCTTTTCCATGTAAATGTCGTTTCACATCTGGTTTTTTTTTCATGAAAAAAACCCTAACCCTCTCCTCACAGAACACCCCTGTACATTCATTAATATGGTTCAAGTTCCCCTTTTATCGTCATGTGGCTTTCGCGTGAAGGTGGAAATGACTTTGACATTTACAACGTCTAACAACCTCCAGCGAAACATAAACATGACAGGCAGGACAAAGACTAACATACATCCAGGTTCACAGGGCAGGATTCCCTGGATAACAATAGCACAAATGGGGATGCTAACAGTTAAAGTGATTTATTGGTTTACAAATATAAATATTTTTATTAAAGACAGCATCAGCCATTTGTCAGTTACAATATAATATGATGGAGGTTCCTCCCCCCCTACTGCTGCATTTTGATTAGAGATCCCACAAAAGCGCAACAATATTTCAAATGTCTGACTAGAAATCTAATTTCAGTGTAGCGTGGGAGGATTTTACTCAAGAATGTAAAACTTGCAGTTAAACCTGTGTAATAAATTGCTCCCTGCTGTAAATATGTGTCAAATACAATTCAAAGGTTAGAAAATGTTACATAACTAAAAAGACGTAAATCAATCGGCATGTCTTTACTTAAGCAACAAAATAACTATCACTGAGAGCTTTTTGCTAATGTAGCATTACTATCAGAAAGCCAAAGATATAACAAAGTGCTTTGTTAAGTTTAAGGCAAATATGATAAGGTTATTGCTATACTTCTGTTACTAAACCTTCTTGGTTAGGTTGATTGGAGTCACCACACTTAAAAATCTCTGATGTTGAACACTCTTATGAATATGCTAACCATGCAGCTAACCATGCAGCTAAACCTGTTCCATTTTGTGGAGGTATAATAACATCACTTTTCCTCCACCTCAGCTGGTGAAAAAGGACTTTCATTATTCACACAACTGCAAGAGATAACTGTTGTGGAGCTGTAAACATATTTAAGACTTTGAACAAACAATGATGCTGTTGTTTTCCTGGTGAGGACTGTTACTAGCTTACTAGCTAGACCGGCTTTTAGTGGAAAGTTTTAGTGTCACACTGTGGTCAAACCGCTGTGTCAGAGGCTTCTCAAACCAATTTTTTCTGTATCATTTTATTATTATCATCTTTTTGAACTACATATTGTTAAACCAATATTAATTTCACGTTAGTGGGACAAGCTGGGAAATTATCACCATATAAAGATGTAGAATGTTAGTGGAGCGTAGCTTAGAGAAGAGCAACATTAGCATTCATTAGTTGTGTTTATGGCCATATAACTATAGTAAATGTAATATTCACTGTCTTTTAGTTCTGTTTTGGTCTTCCTCTTCTTCTTCTTCTTCTTCTTCTTCCTGAGAGAAATATGCTAGTGCTCAGCAGGTACAGGGTTTTGGCCGCCCACGGTCACTGGAATTGTGGTTGAGGAAAGTGATTCAAGTTATGAGTCATAAATAAGTGTTGCTGTGTTAGTCACTGTAAGTGTTCACATGAATAATTTAATCCATTGTTAATATAAAAATATTGATTGGTGCAGCTTTAAATTAAGATTAAGATATTTCATCTTAAGCACCAAAAATGCCAAACTACACACTTTCCAAATATCCACCAAGTGTTGAAGAAATAAGTTTCTTTGAAGAAGACTGAAGACTGTATATTTAACTTACGTGCCCTTCCATGATGGGGACAGAAAGGGGGCATGCCGGGGCGTTTGTGTCCCCAGCCTGCCCCGACAGCCCCCTGCAGGACCATGAAACAACACAAACCTTTCAGCACCTTCAGCCGTCCACATCACAGCCAGGACACTGCTGTCAGCAGGACGCTATACACACTGACACACACACACACTCATTCACATACCACAGCCAAACACACACACTCACACAGAGAGGTGCAGATACCCCCCACTTACACACACAGACATCATCTACTGAATGTTTGGTTAAGCTGTTTGTGCCTGTCAGTCACTTCTTCACCGTCCCACCCAATACTACACACACATGGTTAAAGACTACACACACAATTCTGGGAAACACACAGGCGTGAAATGTCCTATTTCAATGATGTCACTTCCCTCAGGGGGGAGGAAGTGACATGATCACTTAATTTATTTTTCCTTGGATTTCTCTCTACCTTCATCTTTCCATATGACCTTTGTGCCAACAAATAATTACATCTCAAGCTGTTGGTACATGATCTGATGCTGCAGTGATACTCTGGCCTGAGGACACATCCAAAGCTGCAATGTGCATCTTCTTAAATAAACATGACCCTATTCACTTTTTCCTACCTAAATTATTCCATCAGTGTCCTTTCAGCCCACACACTCTACCCTTATCTATCCTTCATATGTGCATCTCTTCAGCACCTCCATATTAACTACTGTGTGCTCTGCCTGCAGCTCCTACAGTGGCAGCACTACACAGATGGTGATGAATACTGTATGTGGTAGCGGTGCTGCGTCACCGAGGCCGGCTGGATGAGGTTAGATTAGGTGAAGTTTGTTCTCCATGACCCCATTAAGCAACTTTTGCTCATGTTTCTTGCTGGGGATCATGTGGGTTTTAGAGGGTAATTCTGGTTTGTTACAACTCGGATCTTATTTTTTTATAAAGAGTGACAAAGTTCATGTCATAATTCTGACATTTGGCTTATTTTGTCTAAGAAACAAATTACCCACACATGTTTTTTTTTGTTCGTTTTTTTGCATCACTGAGATTTCTAGATATTTTTATTACCAGAAAAAAAAGAGCCATTACGATGAAAATCTGATCATACAATCCTAGACAGCAGCTGACATTGCAAAGGTTATCAGTTAGATTTTAACTCAAACTGCTGAATGTACTTATGCGTACCCGAGCCTGTTGAACCACTCGAGAGCCTGTAACACTTACATGCACATGACCTCATGTTAAAATGCTTAGCCAGGACTTCATTCATCATCTAACTCTTCTTTCCAGGTTAAAAATCTAAACTAGGCCCTCATTATTCCCTCTCATATACCCAGGCCTCTTGTTAGATGTCAACCCTGGACTCTGCACTGTAAATGACCCTCCTTTTTTATGACTGCATCCTAACTTAAGCTCTGTACTCGGGGCAGGTCATCTTCTAATCACACTGTAGTGGTTTAGAAACCAGCTGCCAGCTCATAATAGCTCACACACACACTGGGAGTTTAACAGGGTGATCACTCTTATATAACTCACAGTGTCAGGCATTATTAAGCATGACTACGCTTGATTGATGCTGAGAAATTAGTTTCCTCAACACTGCCATGATATTTGTCTGATACTGTAAGAGCTTATCTACTGCCATTCTTATCAGCTGGCTTACATACTGGGATGAGCTCAATGTCAGAAGACCAGTATGAAGTGTGTGTGTGTTTCATGCCATAATGTATTTACAAACCGCAGATACATTTTATGTGATATTA
The DNA here is from genome assembly GCF_027409825.1 of Scomber japonicus. Classification (NCBI taxonomy): domain Eukaryota; kingdom Metazoa; phylum Chordata; class Actinopteri; order Scombriformes; family Scombridae; genus Scomber; species Scomber japonicus. The sequence goes on along the minus strand of NC_070591.1, from coordinate 27,632,187 downwards.
TCAGTCAGCAGTGCCTCATAATGTATGTTTGTGTAGATCAGTGTCAGAAGAGTGTATCCTCTGTGCCAACAACATTAAAAAACCAAGGCGATATTTCACACCACACACTCGAGTGTCCTGACACAACATAACAACCCTTTTCCCAAACTTTCCTGCAAAACTGAAGGATGTGCCCAGGTGCACATTCACAAACAATTAAGAGTGAGTAAAACTTTCCCAATAGAGTTTTCACAAAGTGTTAGGTGAAGCATGAAAGCCTGTTTGTCTGTGGAGACGGCTCATAAAGTGAGTCAGGCATGACTGAGAGGAGGAAGCAATCACATCGAGGAGAAGGATAGAGTTTCCATAAACAAGCAGCGGATCAGGTATGCAGCAGCAGATTTTTAAAAAGATGTAATATTAGATGCAGACAGACAGCCAGGTAGACGTCCAGATAGACAGCTGCTCGCCATATTAAACAACATTAGAGTATTGTCTCATAACCTTTTACCCCACCACCCCCCCAGGCCAGATATGTTCCTCATGCTGCATTATAGGTTATGACTGGTCTGACCACAACCAGATACAGTTATCCAACTCTTATTCCACTCCCCCCAAGGGCTTTCTGTCCCAAATGGGCCTCTGTAGCCACAGACACACTCACAATACAAGGAAATACAGGAAATATGGATCAAGCATTGTATTAAATCTGCCTCGCACAAAAGCTACAAGGTGATAGCCAACAACATCTGCACATATTTCTGTACTTTGTAATGCACGGATACAGTATCTGTTATTTGTAATGTCTCGTCATGTAGTTTGTCATGTAGTATCTTTTTATTATGTTGAACAGCTGCAGGATGAAAAAAAAGAAAGAAACACGATCCATATGCAGTCATCTCGTAAATGTCTTATCCTCACTTGTATGACTAATAAGGAGTTTAATCATCTTTGCTTTTTCTTAATTCTTCTCCAATTCTTGTTTTCTTGCTCTTATGAGGAGCTATTTTACATGGCATTCTTTACATGGTATTTGCTAGGTCCTTACCCTAACCTTAACCATCATAACTAAATGCTTAAACCCAACTCTTTACCTAAACCCAATTCTAACCGTAACCTTAAAACCAAGTCTTAACAAATTGCTGTTTAATGTTGTGAGGACCGGCAAAATGCCCTCACAGCACAGACGTGTCCTCACATTGCTGGTTAAAATAATTGGGCGCCTAAGAGATAGAAAGACACGCGTGCATGCACGCACACACACACACACACACACATATGCCTACACACACACACACACACACATGCCTACACACACACACACACATGCCTACACACACACACACACATGCCTACACACACACGCACACAGAGGTAAAAGTGGAAATACCAGATGTAAAAATAGCCTACCAGTAAATGTGAAAGTCCTGCATTTTATTAATTAATGAAACCATACTTATACAGTACGTATGTAAAATGTTTGAGGCTTAATTAAAAAAAAGCCCCAGGTTAGTTCAGGTTTCTAACTACAGTAGCTAACAGTACAGTTTTAACTGTTTGGAGCAATAAACAGGGACAGCAAAATCATTCCACCCACGCCAGATTTGCACAAGAAGACGGAAAATAAGATGATAAAGGTTGACAGTTCATTTTGTGTTCAGTTGGAGCACACTGTAAATTGAGACTGTCAGTTTATAGTAAGTTCTTAAAGCTTAACTTGGTCCAGTGTGACAAATAGCTTGTGCAGGCTAATGCTAGCCTGCTAGTATATTAGCCAACCTTTGGGGTAGATAATTCATAATTCATAAACTGTTTTGGACAATAGGCCTATCCTATCCCATCCCTTATGAACACTAAACATGTTTTTCTTGTTGTAATCATTCCTCCTGTTCATACTAACCATTAGAAGATCCCTTCATAATGCACTTACAAAGTGATGGAGTACAAAATCCACAGTCCTCCTTCTGTGTAAAAATGTATTTAAAAGTTAATCTGAAGCTAATATGAAACTTCAGCCATCCAAATGAGTCAAGTCAAGTCTTCTATGTTTCAACGTTACAATCTTTTTAGAGCCAAGGTCTCTCTTTGTGTTACTATACTTCCACCTCAGCTCAACAGGGAAACACAAAGAGGGAATCTGATGCTATAAAGACTGTAAATGTGTCAGATATCACTTGATATGACTAACTCAGACTGCTGAAGCTGAATATAAGCTTCACATCTACTTTTAAATGACTGTGGACATACACTCTATCATGTACATTGAAAGAACATTTGAAGGGAATCTTTTAATAGTCAGTATGAACAGGGGGAATGATTACATTGAGGAAAACCTCTTTCACTGTTCATATGCTGCTGTAAGACAGACATAAAAAACTGTGCACCTATCCTCTAATGTAAGCTACTCATTTCCATGACTACATACATAATTCAATGTATCTGAAGCATATTTTTCTAATATCCTGCAAATGAGTAATTATCAGTATTATCACAGATTCCATTCAAGCAGAAACTAAGAAAGCCCTGGTGTTATCTTTCTAGTTTTGTCTCCTTTTGTTTCCTCTGTGTAGGGACAACAGAGGATGTTTTCAATTACCCAAAAAATGTGGAGGAGCCATCTGCTGGGAGAAGGATAATCACTATGCATTGTTGCGTGCAGGCATGAATGAGTGAGGAGCCAGTGTCTTAGTCAGAGAGCAGGTTTAGTGGGGGGACAGATAAGACTGAAAGAGTTTGTATCGCAGGGCCCGTTTTCAGTTTCATCCTCATCTGAATACTGTTTCAACTCAAAAAGTCCAGAGTATTCTGAGAACAGAGATAAAAAGAGTGCTTCTCAGCAGAGATGCAAGAGCATGACTTAGCCAGTTCCCTGGTGGGCTAATATGAGTCAGTGCTTTTAGGGTTAAACCATACCATCAGTCCCTATATAGTTTCACATGCAAATGTATGTTTCGCAAACATAACAAGTGTGCATGTAATGGAAAACTACATGCGTGGAAAAGCTGGTCACGTAGAAATAGGTTAGCTTAAAGGTGTGCACAGGGGCCTGGAAAACGTTTGTATTGATGAACATGTAAATAAAAGCATACTCACACATACACACTAATAGATGCTAAGATAACATATACACACATACACACACTAATAGATGCTAAGATAACATATACACACATACACACACTAATAGATGCTAAGATAACATATACACACATACACACACTAATAGATGCTAAGATAACATATACACACATACACACTAATAGATGCTAAGATAACATATACACACATACACACTTATAGACACTAAGAGAACATATACACACATACTGTACACACTCATAGACGCGAAGAGAACAACATGGCAGTAACAAGCTGAACTACAATCCTTAACCTCTTGTGCTGCAGCACTGAAATGCACTCAGTGTCTAATTTATGTAATCATATGACACTGCAGCCACACACACACACACACACACACACACACACACACACACACACACACACACACACACACACACACAAACACACACACACACACACATACACTGACTGACCCCTGATATTGAATAATTCTTTTCACATTTTACAAACACAAACAGTTTCTTTCCTTTCATTTCCTGTGTTCTAACTTTCAGGGGCCAACAGGGGTCACGATGAACGCCATAGTGTGTGTGTGTGTGTGTGTGTGTGTGTGTGGTTGAGTGCTTCATGTTGGTTGGCTGAGCAGCCTATCAGCAGTCTACAGTGATAAAACACACATCAGGTGAGCGGTACGTGATTCTATTAGACATGGTATCAGACAGGTCATATTAGCTATATTTGCAGGGCCAAAGGGCAAAAGTCAGTATGCTGACCTTAGCATGACAGCTACTGTAATGAGTCTAATGTGAATGTCCTGACTGATAGATGGTCTGTCTGTGTGTGTATATTAGTGGGTGAAATTACAAAGGAGGCACATTGTTGTCATTTGTGGTTTTTACATTAAACACCTGCAGGTTAGAGGTCTTATCTTATCTTAAAACTACACAAGAAATTTTCACATACCTTTAAAAGTATCTAGTCAGGTGTAGAGTTTCGGTTTTATTTGTCCCGGTTTTGAGATATGTGTTTCTCACGTTTTCTGACAATATTGAGCCAAAGTGAAACTTCCAGGTTATGTCCCAGAAGTAAGAAAATGTTACTCAAAATCACAATGACAGGAACAAAAATGACTAAAATCCAGTACTGGAACATAAGCTTACTCAGCAGTGTGTCATGTATTATGTCATGTATTATAATATTGCATTGGACTGTCTAAATAAGAATGAGAGAAACAATCTACAAAAGTTGTTTATTTAATTTTTCAGTTAATAATAATAATAATAGTTTCAGATAATTCAGATAACAGATATTGCAACTACAATTTTGGGAAAAAAACAACAAAAAGAGGGAAACCAAGTTATGATGACATTGTGAATCATCATGAGAATGGCAGTTGGTTTTCTTGCATGATGTTGAATACATTACATTTTTGCATTTCTAAGAAACAAGTACTGAAAGAAATACTATAGGACTATAGGACCCTAACCCTAACCCTATTCTAAGTATTTCTTTCAGTACTTGTTTCCAAACAAAACAAACAAAAAGAAATGTTCGAGTGAAACCTAATTTAAATTCCATCCATCTCCACTGTATTAAAACCTTAATGAGCAAAACCAAATGTATCTGCATGGCTTGATAAAAGCAAATTGAATTTTGATAATTTGGTTGAATCAACCCTTTAATGCCTTTAGCCGTCCTTCTTATTTAGAACAACGTACAATACACAGTGTCATGTGTTTCCCATTGAGCTACACACAAGACTACATGGACCAAGTAGTGTGTTATGTAAAGTGAGATACATCATAAAGTGGCTTATCACAGGACACTGTAGCCAGCAGCTCTACTATACACTATGAATGGGATAGAAGAGTAACTTTCTTATGAGTAGACTTGTAGGCACACTGCAGGCAACATACTGTGAACCCCATCACATAGAGTCTATACATAGATCACAAGGAAATCTTGAGAAGGAACTGTTGACCTTGTTTTTCCTGCCCTCACTACGCCTACAGCGCTGAAATATTCCTGTTGTTGTAAATAAGCCAAAGTTATGAAACTATTATTATTACATTTCATGAGAAAAATGATTCAAATTCACAAAGTTTTCCTTAGAAATGCGTAGTCATGCACACAACAAATACACTCATGCATAATTATGAAAGTTTTCCCGAAAGTCTTCAACCCAATTTTCCTGGAGTTTCTGAAGTAATTGAAAAATTGACGTCATGAGTTCTTTAATAAATGTAAATTGAGTCAACTGCTAAGAGCTGGACTTTCCCTTCTCTTCTTCCCCTCATCTTTTTTGTCTCGCCCCCTCTATCTGTTTACATTTGAGTCTTTCTACATCTGTTTCCCTCTCTTCTGTGTGTCAATAGTCTCATGATCAATTAGAACACCGAGAGGAAAGGAGAAGAGAGGAGGGTGGGGTCAGAGCGGCCATGACGTCCAGCAATTCAAGGGTTGCCATGTCAACGACGGGTGCGGCCTGAAAAGTCAAGAGAGAAATAGGTGGTGTGATTTTTCCCATTGAACCAGTTTATGCGTGTGTGTGTGTGTGTGTGTGTGTGGGTGTGTGTGTCCTTGTTTTTACAGCGCAGTGATCCGGTCATATGATGGTCGAACACCTGAATATATCACATTACCTGTGACATCGAAGTACATATAGACTTGTTTGAGAACACACAGTACCTAGTAGATGTGTACAGTAGGTGTGTTAGAAAGAGATTACACATGTGAGACATTGAAATAAATCTGAAGACTGCAGGAGTTGAAAAACAGCTTTCATTAACCGCCTCTGCTTTTTATTTCCTTGTTTCCTTGTTTTTAATTTTTCATCCATTCATTTCCTCATCCACTAATTCAGAGGTTGTTTTTTTTTACTTTCTTACCCAAGATAATTGTTAGCAGCTGGAATAACTAGTCGATCAACAGGAAAATGAAATAAGAACCATTTGTTATAATTACTTCAATTGTTTATTTATGCACAAATGCCAAATATCATCCCATATCATGTTACAAATGTGAAGATTTTCAGTTTTTACCTGATTTATATCATTTTAAAGTTTGGGAACAAGAGCTTCATACCTCCCTTATTTCCACGCAAGTACTGAAGTCACTCCTTATCTGCTCCTCTCCCCTTTGTCTCAATTCTCACATCCGTCCCTCCCAAACCCTTTCTAACATTCTCACTCTTTCGTTTGACCCCAGGAACGACATGGGGGACGGGGAGGGGGGCTCCATCCAGGATAGGAAGAATAGACAGCTCCCCACCATTCAGTCTCACCCCACCCTGGTTCCCTCTCTATACTCATCACATGATCATCGGTACAGCATCCCACGCCTCCACCCATCCATCCGACTGACACCCTGTTTCTGACCTCATTTCTTCCCCTCATCCCTCCACCACTAACCCTTCTACTATTGTTGCAATAAATCTTTAAACTCATATTTAAGTTGGCGTGGTCTTTGTTAGTGAACATATCTTTCCAGTTTTGGACTGTTGGTCAGACAAAACAAAATATTTCAGAAATTTTTCACACTTTTTAGTGATTTAAAAAAAAGGCTGTTTAACAAACATAATCATTAATTGCAGCTTAACATTAAATATTCATCTTGATGCTATCTAATCTTTCTCTGTTGTGTCAATTTGTAACTTTAACTGAAACCTAGCAGATATTTATTTAACACACTGTGGCTGAAGTCATATGTATAGTCTCAGGAAAGCAGGTATATTAATAGTTTGGCATTTCGGGAAATATGCTTATTTGGTTGGTTAGCTTAGCTTAGCACAACAAGTGGAAACATGGGGAAATAGCCAGCTTGACTCAGTCCAAAGTTAACAAAATCCATCTGCCTGAACCTCTGCAGCTCGCTAGTTAAGTTCTTATCTTGCCTGTTTAATCAGCGCAGATTCAAAATATTCCTTTAATGCGATGTAATGTGATACAGATTCCCTGCAAATATGCAAGATTATGATTAACTGCTGCGTTTTTTATTGGATAACGTGCAGAGTCCTGTGATACCCCAAATGCAGTTTGAGAACCTTTCCCACCCAACAAAGTACAACACTTTGGATAAAAGAATGCAACGTGTCCTTATTACAGGGACGTGACTTTTTTAGTTTTCTAAATTTGACAGTGTTTGACATCAATTGTCCCAGACTGTCCTGGTTTAGGTGACAGACTCCACCCATCTGGTTTCCACACAAGTTCAAACAAACACTCGCTTTGCAAATACTGCCTGACCCACTTCCACACTGCAATGTCATGTGTGTGACAAAGGGCAGTGCCATTTGACTGCATCGCCATGTTACCCGAGGACAGAGATAGACTGATGAAATGTGTATACGTGTGTGTGTGTGTATGTGTGTGTGTGTTTGTAAGAGAGAAAGAGAGCGAGAGAGAGAGAGAGAGAGAGAGAGAGAGAGAGAGAGAGAGAGACAGCAGTCATATACAAAATCTACAAAGATTGATTTCAGGAAAGTCTGTAAATGCTATGTGTGTAAAAGATGTGTTTTTGCAATGTAAGAGTGTCTCTGTGTTCCTTGTGTGTGTATGTGTGTGTGTGTGTGTGTGTGTGTGTGTGTGTGTGTGTGTGTGTACACTGAGGTAAACTAATTACCATGTGCTGCGATCAGCTGTGGGCCTTAAGGCCTGCAGGGAGAATTCCTCTGTGGTCAGCCGACCCCGGTTGTCCTGTCTATCTCTACCTCCTTCCCTCCCTCCCTCCCTCTCTCTTTCTGTCTCACACACACACACACACACACACACATGCAAACACACACACACTGTGAACTCAGTCACCTCACTCATGCCACTCACTCAGGCACGTCATGTAGAGGCCCAGTTAACACACAGACTGCGGGAGAGGAACATACACATATACTTAAGCTGTCATTAACTTATGTGCTGAATGCGCATAGAAAGACATCAAATTCGGTATTGTGAGCAGAGAGCTGGAATGAAACTCTGTGTCTGAGTGCGTGGATCAGATCGGTGACCTACATTGTGACACAGTTGAGTAACTGAGAGTTTTAATTTGGATGCTTGCCAGGGAATTCAGATGTTATCAGAGACACAAATGATGTATTACTATAAAAGCTGAGTCCAGTGTCTCTCAGCCAGCTACTGTACTCACTCTGAAGCATGTTAATGTGGAACAGACACCGAGGCTCAGAAACTGCTTTTTTAGGTGCAGTTCACTATAATATAAAGCAGTTAGATGATTTATACATGGGCCACTGTTCTACTTCTATGTCTGATATGTTCACAGCATATCAAACAGCATACATTTAAGATTTACTTGCAGGATGTCACAAATTTCAACTTTTAGAGTTATTTACTGTCTTGGACTATCTTGGAATAGTTGGAGGTTGAACTGAATAAAGTTGAAAACCCTGGTAATCAATATGGACGTCCACAATGTTAATTTCATCCAGAGGTCATAAATCCCAATCTCCCCATTAACCACCAAATATTTTGAACTAGCCACCAAAGAATTAAACTAGACTTTTCTGATGAAATGTTTGTTGAGATCTTTATTTTCTTCATTTGATTGACAGTTTTTAGCATAGAGATAGCAATGTGGGTCAGTCCACTACTACTACATTTCAACAACTACTTGATTGATTGCTATTAAATTGAGTACATTCATGGTCTCCAGATAATGAATCAGCAGTTTTATTTTGTCCAATACTTTAATTTATGACCAAATCTTTGCTAGACTAATGCCTTTCCCATCAGCTGTACATTGCAATCAATGCTAATTAGCAAATATTTACATGCTAACACCTTAAACTAAGATGGTGCATAGTAAACGTTGCTTGCTAAACATCCACATGTTAGCATGTTGAGCTCAAAGCAACACTATTGTTAAAGTGAATTAAATTGCTGCTTATTGCTGTTCTGTCCAGTTTGAATTTAATAGCCTACCTGTTGTTAGCATAGATATAGTTAAACAGGAAAAATACATATACCTGTAAAAGAACATAAATTGCAAATGGAATAAATAGCAGTTGCCTTTCTTGTCAGTGTTACTTCTACTTTAGTTGTGAGTGTGTTGGGTCAGTAGGTTTGGAGAACACACACTTTGCTGTGGTAGTGTAACAGTAGACTGTATTATATAAGCGTCTACCTAATAACACAAACTAGTTATTACATAAATCACCACAGAATTTGACACTGAGTACATAACAATCACACAATTATATAAATATATTACAGTTATTATGATTAATTATATGGCACTGGGCAGGGGATTCAATTTCATGAATCATTCAATAAATGAACATAGAGCCATGCGAGAGTGACATGAGCCATACGGGTGTTGGTATATCTGCAGGTGAGTTTTAGTGGGCCTTGCCTGAGTGAAAAGTCCAAGGCCAACTTAGATACCCTGTCAAATCCTGACTGCAGCAGTAACAGAGCGAGTATGATGTAAGATGGCAGCATCTGCTATGTGTATTTATCCTGTTGTTGACATTAGTTGACATAGATCATGTATCTCCTCAGCTACCCTGAGGGAAAAGCAGATATATCCCAACACTAATTAAGAGGACTTTGCTGTGTCAGCTTACACTTCAAGTTCAGGCACGTAAATATAAAGGACAAAATTTCACATGCGGACACTTGCATATGCACACACACACACACCTCTATTTCCAGTCAGTCAGGTTGTCAGAAGGCTGTCGGGACAAGAGATTAGCAGCTGTCATGGTTAAAAACACAGGGTCTGCAGCAGTGCGGCTAAATACTAGCATAAAGGAATCCAAGTAACCACCCACTGACCTCCCCGACCCCTTATACCCACACACCCACACACACAAACACACCAGGCCTCTTTCCCACCTGCTGAGAGTGACTGTGTGTGTCACCTCAGTAACCCTAAACTTGTTCAAGGCTTGGCTGGCCCTCGCTCTCCCTCATATCTAAAGTCTCTCACCTTATTATTGGCACCTGACATGTATGATATTTGCAGCTGAAACACGGTGCACACTGTTTCAGGGTGGGCCTTGGCTTGTCACGTCTTTGTAACGGTACATGCACACGAAAAACATGGGACTTAGTTCTGCTTTTAAGCCTTGAGTAGCAAAGCTAATCAAAAGTAGCTGCATTTCAAATGGGAGTCAGCGATGGTTGGGTCTTTGACTTGCAGTTTGAAATGCATTTTAGCTGTAAATACATGCTGTAAGAGTCAACCTCTGGATGCTCATGTGTTTTATTGTTAAATATCAAATGTGTTATCTGCTGAGCTAAAATTGCACTTTATCAGATCATGGGTAGCATAGAAACTTGAGGTTGCATCACAACTCTGGAGACCACATCAGGCACCATATCTGAGTTTCACAATAAATTAGAGATAAATAAAAAAGCAAGGTAGAGTAAAAGAGTTTGTGGTGTGTATGTGTGTGTGTGTATAGGGTATTAGTCACATTGTGGGGACTCACCTTCCTTTTGGGGACACTCAACAAGTCCTGATAGTCCAAATCCTTACATTTTAGAGTACAGACTTTGTTTAAGGTTAAAGTAAGGCTAGGGTTAGGCTGAGTGTGTGTGTGTGTGTGTGTGTGTGTGTGTGTGTGTGTGTGTGTGTGTGTATGTTTGTGTTTGGGTGTGTGTGTGCTAGTCTGTTCAGTGTGTTTAGATGTTAGTTGCTGTGACAACGAACTACTTAGCCTACTTTACACTAATCTGTGATAACATATTTTGCCAACAATATGAGATGGTTTAATTATATTTCGATGTCAGTTAAACTAATTATCTCAATAACAAAAAGAAGACATAAATGAACTTGCCTGCTCATGTTCCGACGACTATCTGAATGTCACTTAATTAAACTGACTCCTCTGTAAATGTAATCTAAATGGCTTGTGTGTTCTCTCCCTCCCGCTCTGTTGGCTGTAATGATGGTGAAGGAGGCTGAGGCAAGCCCTCCACACCCGGAGGAAAACCACACAAAGCAAACACACGTTCTCTTTCTCTCTCACACACACACAAACGCTCGACCAAAAACCAACAAAAATAGTCATTTGAAAGTCATGCGACCTGGAAAGCACACACACACACACACACACACACACACACACACACACACACGTACACGTACGCTCGTCAAAAATAATAGGTAGTAGGCTCGCAAATAGTAAGCCATCCGCCCCTCAACCCATAGTTCCTGAGCTGTATGAAAGTCTGACTTTTTAGGATCTGTGCTTCTGAAAACAAGACAAACCAGAGGTAAAAACAGGCTTCCTGAATGTCAGACATGTCTCCAGAGAGGAAAGAAGTCTTCAGTGGTTCTGTGGTGGTTTTGTGAGTGGGTCTACATGGCGCTATGATAACCTCTAATCTGCTTTTTTTTTAAAAAGGCAAATCAAACAAATTGTGTAAGCTGTTGACCTTTCTAAGAAGACCTATTTTTCTAGTGTTCACATAACATTTCTTGTTGGAGGTGTAGGGATAGAGTAGGAGACAGAAAGAGATAGAGAAAAGGAAATATGATAGAGAGAGAGAGAGAGCAGAGCAGTGTGAGGAAAGCCATGTGTTCCCCTGACTGTTGATGCACTGATAAAGGCTGAATGGATGCGGTGTTGTTTTCACAGAGCAGTTGAATACAGGGTGACGTGACAGAGCCATAAGAGAGCTCAACTGTGTGAACCAGCATGTGATACATGGAGATGGATTTATTTCCCATGATACCGCTGAAAAAAAAAAAACACAAAAAAAACAGCAAACCCGGTTGGATAATCCATGGACTCACAGCTATGGCTTTATAGTGGTTCAGCTGATGTAGGAATACAGGCCCTGAGAGAATGACGTGCGGGTTCACGTCAGGTTTACGAGCTGACACGTGATATCCTGTCAAGCAAGACAAATAAAATTGCATTTGCCCTGTGGAGTGAGGTGGTGCGAGAACTTTCAGAGATGTTTATCTCAAAAACTGCACGAAACTGAAACTATCTGCATAATCAGAGACCACCAGAGGTAACCGAGAAAATCTATATTAATACAGTGTGGGTGAACTGACACTGACAATATCTAAACCTTTCATACAAGAAGAAAAATGTAGTATTTCAGCATCTTTACATTTTAATCTTCTTTCTGAGGTTGCATTTCAAACAGATCCCACTACTGATATTCACCTTTTAGCTCTGATTCAATCACAGATTTCACCTTATAAGATTGAGAAGCTGATTGTATCGTGAATGGTTGGCTTGTGAGTGGTAAATCACATTAATTACACACATATTGAAAGTAAAAAGATGAGTAAAATGTGTAGCAGTTAAGTTACCCTGTGCATTTACATACATAATAATGTAACTGCAGGTGTAGGCCCGTAAACAGGAAGTGAAGGGGGTTGTTTGATATGATCTCTATGTTTCATGTTCTACGTAAACACAATGTTATTCCATATTTAGAGATGTCTGTATTTGTTATTGTCGCTGGTTCAAAGTGGGTTGAATGTCATTTGACGTAGAGTGTCAAATGACAGGGTTTAGTAACATTTGAATCTGATGACAGTTGCTTGTTCATGTTGCAAGGCTGCTGTCAATCAAATCTGATCAAACACACAGTCCTAATATAAAAAAATACAGAGTCAAAGGTTAACATAGACATTAAGGCTATTTTTTCTTACATTAACTTTGATAGTATAATATTAATACTAAATAAATGATTTTAAAAAGACTTTTTGTCACTCTTTGGGAAATGCTGCTAACTAAACCCATAGATATGGGTTTAGTTAGCAGCATTTCCCAAAGAGGGACACAATACATATTTGGATATCTATCCAGCATTGTAGCTAAGCTAGGCTAATCTCATGTAAATTTGAACTTCACAAGAAATCAACTTAAAAGATATTTGAAGAAGGGTTATCTGACTTTGAATTAGTAGAGAAAAACAAGCTCAATCCATGAACTAGTCTTCTCTCGGGGTCAAAAAGTAATGTTATGTAAATGCTGTTGATGAAAACTGATCCTGGCGTATCAGAGACACAATAATTTCCTGTAACTGACTTTCTTATCAGAATCTTCACACTATTTACTTGGTCTCTTTCCTTCTGAGTTGAACCTTCAGCTGCCAGGATCATGCACTCATTCCCATCAGAAAACAAACACACACCACCACAGCTGATAACAGTATCGGGGGGGGGGGGGGGGGAGGCTGAGGGCAGATATGACTTTAACCCACAAACCTCTGCAGGTCTTGCACTTGTGAGGCACGGGTGGGGTGACGGTGTCAAAGGCCAAAGCTGGGGTCATACTGCTGAGTGTACAAACAGTCATACAACTCCTCTACACACACACACACACACACACACACACACACACACACATCCAGAAACACACAAAAACACACAGACGGGACAGAGACAGTAGGTGTTGCATTTGACGCGACTGACAGATGTTGCAGCCTGGTTCCAGCTGTTCCCTACCTGACTCCTCAGGTGAGCTAGGCGGTGTTTGGGCGATAATGACACACACGTGGGCGAACACACTCATTTGCACATTCGCTACCACAGTTATCACATCAGCTATCCCTGACTCACCAGATTTATGTGCTGTGTGCCAGCACATACAAACACAGCAGTATTTCAGCGTGTGTGTGTGTACTGTATGTGTGTGTGTGTGTGTGTGTGTGTGCGGGACGGGGATGTGTTTACCATTTGGAGGAATGTACAGTATTTGGTAATGTGAAAAGCAGCCCTCAGTGGTCAGGAGTTGAACAAACACACTCTGTTTTATTGGATGGGCCTGAGATTCCTCTGTGTACACCCAGGGGGCAAGAGTGAGGAATTTAAACGCTTTAACATGCTGCCTCACTGTTGGGGACCTAATGTGTGTGTGTGTGTGTGTGTGTGTGTGTGTGTGTGTGTGTCTATGAGTGTGTTTGTGTGTGCACTCCAACATGTATTTGCATGTGCATTTGTCTATTTGTATAAACTATGTTTGCATTATAAAAAAGGTCTTGCCATGATCAAAAGTTTTATAATTAAACATTTTCTTTTATTGATTCTCAGATGAATATAATAGCATCATAAGCTACTTAAAATCCCGTAAGTGTGAGTAAACAATAATCCAGGTAATATTTGTGTCTGGCATTTAATCAGTCAGTGCAACAAATGACTGTACCTGATCTTTATCATGTGATTACAGTCACCTCATTTTTTTCCTTACATCAGCTTCTGGTGTTTCCAGGTCACATGAGTACTCAGTGTACATTTCATCATGTGTGCAGTTTCTGTTTGCAGAGTAAAGGCTTATGGCATTAGTGAGTCAATAACTAATGTGTGTGTGTGTGTGTGTGTGTGTGTGTGCTTAAGCGTGTGTGGTTCAGTTGTACAGTACAGAGCGAAGGAGTCGGCCTGTGGTCTTACTGGATCTGATGCAGTGTGGCAACGTGACTACCTGTGTCTCTTATCAACTTACATATGTTCATGTGGACGCACAAACACGGGTAATCTTTACGTGTGGATCTAGGTCAGTGTTGCAACCAGACGTAAAGCAGAGCAGGAGGGAAATCCTGAGACTAGGAGGAGCAAAAGTCACACAGCTGGTAACTGGGTTACAGTAGCTTTTTTCATCCTTTTGCTCAATTTTTGATATGATCACATTCCCAGGTCAGGAACTGCTGCTGTTAAAGCCTTCACTTCATTTGATTTAACACCATCAGAGCAAAAAAACTCCTCTGCATCACAAGGTGGGATTGTCCCTTTAAAACCTAACACCAGAGGGAGAGCGGTTGTGAAAAGAGGGAATCCATTTAATAGCGTTCCCTCTGGACCCTGGATGAGTTTTATAAGAAATCATTGTTTGACTGATGTGAAGGTTGTTTTTGTTAAAGCCTGATGCGGACACTGTTGTCTTTGCACTGAGGTTTGCTTCAGGCAGATTTTCTATTTGTCGAATACATGAACACATGATGACCATGAAAAGTAAATGTGCCTGCCCCAGGATATTGTTGCTGTAGGGGAAAATCTTCTGAAACAACATTTAGACCACACTAAGGCACTCTCAAACTCCTCATAGATAAGAAAGACAGAGTGCAGTTCATTTTCTACTATCAAAAATGTATCTGTATACTAGATACTATGAGTATTTGCTAAAGGCCCTGTGCAATGACTCAATGATTCTTTGTATATCTGTAATCAACAATAACCTTTGTCAGAATTTGGGAACTTACCATAGTTCTTACAAGGTCATAACACAACATATTACCACATTATAGGTTGTTATGGAGAAAATATCTGAAAAAAGTTGCTTATTTGGTAAAAAGGAAGTTGATGAGACTGAGCCCAAACAGCCAAATTGCAGGTTTTCAAACCAAAACAATGAACTTAAAGACACTAAAACTCTGTGTAGAACTGACAGCAAAATCTGATAATACTCTGTGGGTGGGTTTGTCACCATGAGCGACACCACTCATATTACACAGTCAATTGATCCATTGTTCAAAAATATTGATTAGTGCAGCTCCACTGTAACTAATAGCTGATCTTGGTGTAAATATTCACACTGTACACTTGTAAAATTAGACAGCAGATGTTGATCTTTGTCTCTTGTGATATTTTTATTGCACAGTCAGTATACCTACCTGTTAACCCTTTATAACAGTTCCATTTTCAAGCCTATTATCACTGCCACACTAAATAAGTAGATTGAAAAGTATGCTGTAAAAACAGGGTAGAGGCTTCTGGCACTACTTCACCTACTTCCAAGGTACATTGAGAAGGGTAAAAAGTGCCAAAAATTCAAAGCTCCAGCAACATTTGCAGTAAAGAACAACTTTATTGATAGACCAATGTGATGTCTGAGATAATGACTGGCCTTAATTCACATGACCATATACCCAACCCATCTTGGTAGATGACCCATAACATGGTAGATAACCCAACACATGTTGGTCCAGTAATAAAGTTGGACTTTAAAAATTGAGCAGTACCAACTCCATCTTATCAGTGAAGAATAACAGCTATAAGGAAATAATGGCAACTGTTGTAAAGTCACATCTGCATGATCCAATGAAAACCTATCTAAGTCCACTATTGCAGTCGTTAAACATAAATAGTTATCCTCTCTTCAGCATTTCCTTATTTCTCTCCAGGTCCTCACAAATATTCCCAAACAAGCTCACCTCTTCTGGAAACTTTTACAAGAGAGTAAAAAAACCCAACCTGATCAGTAAATTTCAACCTCAGCACTAGGAACAGTTCTTATGAATATGAATTCACATGCCAAGATGTTTGACAAGGCATTAATGCAGAGCCCAAAGAGCGGCTGAAACACTTGAACCTGTAATGAAAGGCTTCATACACTTCTCCGGGAATGAAAAGAAAGAAAACAATTTTTTCTTTCATAAACAGTTTATCCAACGTTCCTCTGATAAACAGCAGTAGAGGGAAAGGACTTAAATTGGAAGTTCTGGTCCAGTCGGCGGTGCTGGGAAACAGCAAAAACATGCCGCTGAATAAACACACAGTGACAGGTTTGCTGCTTTATCAGCGGACAAATCTCAAACCTCTCATTTCCTTCGGAGAGCAGGCTTTGGGGATTTCTGAGTGGATATGAGGTAAGGTGGGTAGGATGTGCCCTTCAAGCAATATCGGCAGTGAATGCCTTCAGCTGGAATTGATCATCTGATAAACCATCTCTCCTTAACAGTGGCGGACGGTCCAAAAACTGTTGAAACAATGTTTTTTCGGAAAAAAAAGGAACAACCCAGGAGCAAAAATGTAAAGAATGGATTAAACAGCATGTTTATCTGCTCAAACATAAGATGCTATTGTTAGCATATTTGGCTCACTAGTGTGTTAACAGCTCCGTCCTGCTCTTTATTGGATTTAGAGAAGTTTATACTCCAGCAACCCCAAACAACATTTTCTGATAGCATTATCTGCCATTACTCTTAATGCTAAAAGGCTTTTCTCTTGTTACATCAAAAGTGAAAACATACTGTTTTTAAATGTGAACAAGCAAGCTAAGCAGACAAATAGGCTTATTTTAGAACAAAACACCTTATATGTTTGCTTATCAAATGAAGAATACTAGGGCTAATTAGCAAATACTAAGACTAAAAGTCTCTTGGCTCATTAAATGGTGCCAACTTTTTATCCTGGACATGTACCTTTAGCCTGTTAGCATAATATCATGTATATATATATTGTTAAGTTAAGTCATTTCAGCCTAAAACCTGACCATAGCTAATTAGAAATGACTAATAATTTGAAGTAGTATGTACAATGATTATTACTGTAAACTGCATATGTATTGTGCCATAATGGAAAGCTTGATAGGCATAGCTGCTAGTAACTATGAGTGACTAAAATGCACTCTTGGCAAAGGAAGTAGGTGTGATCCAGTTCTTTTACTGTATGTATGTGGGAGAGTTCATAGTAAATCCAAGTCATGTAACTTCGAGAGGAAAACAGTTACCATATTGTCTAGCTCTCATCCAGTTTCTGTGATGAGATGCTTGTGACTTGTGCAAGCCTTACTTTTAGTAAATGGGGTTAAGGAGTTTTCCAAACTTGGAAATGAATGTTGCATAAGGTCTGGCCCTGGGTAAATAGCTGATGTATCATTGTGCTATAGAGTCACACAGAATAAGAGAGAGGCAGATTGTGATTTAGGTCAAGCAGTCTAAACGCTTCAGGCCTAATGACTCACCATCTGTCATTATGTTCATTATTGCCATCAGTTAGCGTTAAGACATTCAGAGTTTGTCGCTGTCATGCCACGCTTGAACCCGCTAATCAGGTGCCACTGGTTTATACTTCTGAATTGTATCCGGCTTTGCTTTCTTTAGAACAAGTGAACCGTTCTGCTTGTCTAAAAGAAGGCTTGTCTTTGCTGCAGATCTGCATCTTAAATCAAAATGAAAATGTATATATTTGACTTAAGAAGTGCAATGTATGAATGAATGAATGAATGAATGAATGAATGTGATTACTAAAAACTAAGAAAATTCACTTACCATTATTTTAGGATACATATTTTGCTGATAAGTAATATCCACTTTCCTATTTTGTTTGGACTGGGGCTGATTTGAGGACCTTCTGTGTGTTTATAAGGTGACTCAACTTTTAAATGAGAGATTATTTAGGCTAGCTACAGTAACAGAAGTATGTGTGTCTGCATGGCTCGCTGTGTGTGTCCAAATCAAATAAACCCAACAGTGAATATGTGGGTGTGTTCTGAGTCATCTCTTAAATACCGATTTATTTATTATTAGAGTGAAATGCACTATTGAGAAATCTGAGTTAAACAGGAAAACTTCATGGGAAACAGCCAACGGTGTCTGCTGTACATCTTGCAGGAGCAAAGCACCCACAAAAAAACCCCCTCAAACTCCTCAATGGCTGCATAAAAGCGGGAGTGTTGGATTGATCATTCAAAATAACATGAGTTTGTTTGTGAAAATGAAATCTATCTTTATTTACAGTAAACAGTGTGTATGCACATCCCTTGATGCAATACACACAGACACAGATGCACATATGAAGTCTGCAAATGAGTGCAGGAGGTGTGCTTTCTTGGTCCCTGATAGTGTTTGAGTAAGCGCACAAACACACACACACACTGGCTTTGCTTAGTGTGTGTGTTGCTGCAGATAGCTCCCCCTCTCTGGTGTATGAATGAGTGTCCTGAGAGTGCTGGATAAAGGTGGTCTGTGCTGCATCTCTGCTCCACTGACCCTTAAAGGAGGCATTGATGGGAGGACCGGCCGGCTGCTGCAGCTCCAGGACCTGTGTCTGCCTGCAGCACACTGAAGATGGAGAGGGTTGGGGTGAGTGAGCGGCTCTGCGATTTGTACAGTAAGACTCCTAACAGTGAGTTTGTGAACAAGGCAGAGGCTGCCAAATATCAGATCTTTCAGCGTACAAACAGCCAAGCCCTCCAGTATGCGAGGCCGCCACAGGCTGATGTATGGTCTGCTTGTTCTGCACATGGACACACATGCAAACAGTTGTTGTAAAGGCTGAATGAGTTTTTAATGGCTGAGACATTTATAAATATTTTTGTACCAATATTCAACTGCCATGGCTGGATTAACCTATAAGAAAGGTATGGGGCATAAATGACCCAGTGGGCCCCTGTTACCCCCCATTCCTCCTACATTCTGTTTAACATGAAGGACTACCTGGTCTTACGTGCCATCATTTGTTTAAACAAATTAATTTAGGATAATACACAAAAGGTCTCAAAATTAGATTTTGACATAGGGACCCTCATCAAGACAGGAACCAATCTTAGCTGTATTATACACTCCAGGCTGCTTCTCTCCATTTATCTATCATCATGTAGCTAACTAGCACAGGTTGTAAATTAAATAGAGGAAATGGTGAGCAATTCAACATGTTTAATATAGCAGATCAAATCAACCAAATCATTTTAAGCAATGTTTTTTTCAAGTTGAAAATACCACTAGTCACCAGTCAGTTACTCTTGACTTGACCTATCTTGATATTCAAGGTGAAGCATTTTCATCTCATTTGGTTGAATCTTTACATCATTTCCTCAGTTTCACCTAATGTCAATTTGCATCCACTTGACATGTTTCCATTCTTTCTTATGCAAGCTTGCTGCATCTAAAATTAGATTCTTATTGTCTGAACACTCTATTTCAAAGAACAAAGACATGTCATCAGTAACCCCAATGTCTGATATGACAGTAATCTCAAGCAAGAGTTTCAGGTAAACAGACAAGCAAACACACCCACTCACATATTATGGGCAACATCATCTGTTCACAATAACAAATGCACTACTTTGCGTGTTTGTATGAATGCTGAATCATAGGACATGATTAGACTTCACTCAGCATCTCTTTCATCATCAGCAAGTATGATGAAACTTTCTTCCCGAAGAATAGATGTGTGATTATGTTAAAAATGAAAGAGGGCACTCTAATGAACTCAGTGGAAAAAACTGGATCGCATTAGAAAGAGAAATAGAAACATCATTAGTGAGCACACAAACACTCATTTCCTCTGGCTGGCCAGCAGATTGTATCAACATACGGCTTTTGTTTGAAAACCACAGATATGAAATATGGACGTGAGTAAGAGCACTGCAACTAGACCGAGAAGAACTAACCAACACCCCTCCTCTTCTTGTCACACACACATACACACACACACACACACACACACACACACACATGGCCTTACCAGCACCACATCCGGGACTAGGCGACCCTTAGCCCCCTTTAACTTTCTGCCAGATGCAGGTCAAACCTCAAAGGCTCTCTGAACTCCCTACCTCTGAGAGCCAAAGAGGCCTCCATACATTGTTTTTCTTATTTCATATTTTTTAATGAGCATTCATAATATATTCATTATGCTTTGAATTACATCAACATTAAACAAAATGAGAACAAATGATAATCACCAGTTCAGAGTGCCATTAATTTATATGAATGGTTGACACTGATATTAAAAGCTTGCTGAGAGGGAAAATAGTAAAATTATACTCAAAACCACAAAATAGTCCAAGATAGTCCAAGTCCAGAAGAACCATTTATTTAATAAGAGAACACAATGTTCTGTGATTATTCAGAAATAATTAAAAACACACATTTCAGTCAATGACATATCAGGCACTGATTGGCCTTTCATTACACCCCTCCCCCAAACAGCATTGTCCAATAATAACTTAGCCACCAATAGTTTAGTATGGCAGACTGTCAGTAGGATTAGTATTTGGATGTTGGTATCATTATTCTTTCCAAAACTAAAAAAAACAAAAGCAAAATTGTAAGGAATGGATTGAACAGTGGGTTTGTCTGCCTTGATGTAAACTGGAAACATTAGCATGTCCAGTATCCTGCTTCCAACCTGCAGTAGTAACCAAACATTATGTCCAAAGCCAATATCATTATCTAAATACATGTGCAGGACAGGAACATGTGTTATGTATGTGGGAGCCAAGATATGCCACTATATCAAAAATGAAGATACAACAGCAGCTATCTCCTGCTCTTTATTGAATTTGAGGAAGTTTACACCCCAGTTACCCCAACCAAACCTATCACCTGAGATAGCAACCTTTGCCAAACCCATTGGTTAGTCTTTAACATCAAACCATGCTCCAATACTAGTGAAACATATAGGCCTGTATATTCTAACAATAAAGCAGAAACCTAACCTTCGTGTTGCTCGTCCAGATGTTGTAAGCATCCAAAAGTACAAGGGTTATGTTAGAATCAGTACTGATTTTTAGTTCATTTTTAAATTTATAATCCATATTTTATGTTTATTGGAGTCCTGTGGTGGTAGCTGCTAGCTAAGCAAGGTAGCACGACTCTCCCTAGCTACATCCTGTAGCTCTCAAAGACCTGGCCAGATGGGATATGTTGCTAATCTTTCTAGTGTATTCTGAGGACTATAAGGTAACTTGGTAAGGTAGGCTAGCTCTACAGCGAAATTCAAGAACAATGTTGCTCTAAACATTAAAAAAGTGCGCTGGAGATACTGTTTTCAACCAGCTCGCAAAGTTAACCTAAGCTTAATTTGCTAGTTAGCTATGGCTGATAAAAATCTGCTTGGCAGTCACCATTTCTGCAGTCAGGAGACAAAAATGAGAAGCCTGTTATTGACTTCTCTATAAAATAAAGACTCATTGTTTCAAAGATAGCCAGGAATGACTTTCTAGTTCAAAGTGTGACAGGCGTAGATAAAGTGAGAAAATGTAACTTGCCAGTACAGCAAAGCCACACAGAAACCCTACAATGACATCAACATACTGTACAGTTTAGTGAAAAGTAATAATGAGCTTGAACATGATTATTTTTTGGCCCTATTTATTAGAGCATCTAACCCAGTTTAATAGGAAGCATAAGTCACATATCTGAATTAGTTTCAAATATGTGACAGGACTAATTGGAAAAACAGTTCTGTGGTTGAAGCTTGTCAGGGAAAAGGTATTTATTTTATGAATGCAGAATATTTCCCTCCACTGGCCTCTGCATAAAGCATGGCCTTAAGGCACGATGAGTACATTATACAGTATGTCTATATGATTGGTTGTGTAGTGTGGTATGGATATGGCAGTCTTATAGAGTGTTAGCAGGCCATGACAATCTGAGCCTCGTCATGCTCCTTGGTTAATCACGGAGCGGCCGGGCCCATTCACAACAGCAACTATACCCGTCCCACACAGCCACTCACTCAGCGTAGTTATGCAGTTTGTACAGTATAAACATTTTGGATGATTATATGTAATTACCTGGTGCTGCACGGGTGCACGGACTTCCACATTGACTCATATACACACACACATACACACAGGCGGACGGACAGATGGACTCACACAAACCTGCACACACTGACCTCAGGGATTCTCTTCCATGCTGAAAAGTGTTTACAGAGTAGCAAATGAAAGAAGTCAGGGACATGCTCGCTGCCAAAATCCTCTCCAAATAAACACCCACATTAAATATTTTCATGTCAATCTCCCCACTTATTGCCATACTCCATAATTTTACTCCCGTTGCTCTCCCTCTCTGCTCTCTCAAACCGCAGCGCTGACCGTGAAGCTTCATTCATCACGGCCGAGATCTCGAGATGTGTGGCTCTCTCTGTCTTTAACGCCATTGGTCAGAAAGTGTAAGTAGGCCAAATGCACGCAATGTCAACACACACTCCCAGCATTCACTCCTTCTCCGGCCTCACCCCCGTCGCCTCACAGATACTTCCTTATCGCCCTCCAAACTCAGCTGCCAATCACGTGTTTTGAGACCGCGCCTGGTCTAAGTAAAGCCCCTTACTAAACTAGATAGGACATGTTAAATTTTACAGCTGCGTCTCTCACACACCCGGGGCCTGGGACTTTCACGCCTGCCCCCTCCGTCTCTTCCCTCTCACGTTGTGTAAGTTTCAGACAGCCATCATGTATTGGCTGCTCGAGTGGCACATATAGCGCAGAGATAGTGATTGTTATTTTCAGGTTCCTCTCTTATGTGGGTGCTTGACCGTGTTCGCTAATCAGATCCGTTTTCAAACCTGCTAGTTGACAAAGCAGTGTTATAAACAGAGGTTTACTGTCATCTCTCCATCTTCATGTGAGACTATTTTGAAGTTTTGAAAGAAGATATAACTTCTTGTACGAGTAAAATGTTGAATTTAGATGCAACACATATCACTTAGTTAAATACACTCGGAGGTTTAGCTGCGTCAGCCTTACTTGTTCTGGTATGACCTGTAGCTTATGTAAGCTAACGTTATCCAGTAGTGCTGATTTTAAGATACCTTTCTACTTGTGCTACTGTTACACTGGGTGTTGCCTTTAAGATTAGCCTTTATTATCACTCATGGCCACAGTTGCCATCACTCAAACTTGAAGATTAATAATTCCCCTTTTATTAAAATGTATCAATAGGGCACGATAAAAGCTTTGACCACTAGCCTACAGTGGCTAACGTTAGCCAGTAATTCCAGACTTAGTACTCCTCTCTACTTGTGCTACTGTTACGCTGGGCATTGCCTTTAAGATTAGCTTTTATTATCACTCATGGCTAGAGTTACCATGACATTAGTTATATAAATAAATAATTCAAGCACGGAAATAGCTGTGACCAGTAGCTTTTGGTGGCTAACGTTAGCCAGTAACTTGTGCTACTGTTATACTGGGCGTTGCCTTTAAGATTAGGCCTTATTGTCACTCATGGCCACAGTTGCTCCTACTCGGAGTATATAGATAAATAAGCTAACGAAAACAGCAACAGTATTTTCCTAATGCCTATATTTCCTAACGCTGTACCTTAAGTCAGCAAATTTGATCAATATACATACAGGCGATAAATTAGATGAAAACCCAATATTAAGGGTCAAACACGAATATTCATATTTTAATACAAGAGGATCTGACAGAATAAAATGGCTCATAGAACTTTTTGAAACAGTATTTCACGCATTATTTAATAGGTTTGTTTTATAAACTTAATTTATAAAGTAATAATTAGCTTTTTGTGCATGGATTTGGGAGGTTTTCTACCCACTAGGGAGTGTAACTGTGCCTTATCTTGTATTGTAAGTTTATTGTGGTCTTCCTAGCAAAGGGCAGCCAAGAATATTCTGACCTCTTAATAAAGCAGCCAGGGACAGAATTAGAGCCAGGTCAGGTTAGCGTGTGTGTGTGTGTGTGTGTGCCTCATTAACTATACCACAGTGAAACTTCCGCCCACACACTCAGCAACCCAGCAGCCCTGCGTACATGAATCTGGAGACGTCCTTATACAGAGCTGCTTGCCTAAAAATGGCCCAGCCGAGCCCTTAATGGTATTTACACCCAATGTATTATTTACATTTGGAGAGGAGTAAAGAAAACATGTTTTATGAGAATGTTCCGCCCGCAAAGACGTGATGTCAGCGCCGCGGCCTCGTATACAGGGTGGGGCGAGGTAAACAAACACTTGTCCCATCTTTCTCTGTCTGTCGTAAGCAGGGATCGGGAAAGGTAGGCCGAGGTGTGACTGCCTTTCCGCTCACTGTAGGTTCATAGATGGAACTCAGAGCCGGGGCCTGAACAAGAGCCAGGGGCCAGTGTTAGTAAACTGTGGAGAGACCAAGGGAAGTACCTCATCCGACACACACACACACACACACACACACACACACACAACTCAGGGTTTACACTGTGCGACGACCAAGAGAAGCATCTCATCTGCATTGCACCTACACACACACACACACACACACACACATACATGCATACACGCACTCAGGAGCCACAAGCATTGGCACACTCAGGCCTCTCACAAGATGCTTTGTAAATATTTACAGCTCGGCAGGCGTTGAAGGGAGAGGAACATGGCGGACCAAGCAGCACAGTCGAATGTAATCGGCCATCAGCCAACCCCCATGTCTCCATCCCACCCTCCCCCTACCCCCGTTACCTCCGACCATCCCCGGACTTCACATCCATCGGGCAAACAACATTACCTTATTCAGCATCTGTGCGCTGTGGCTTACCTTGGCTTACCTTGCGGCAGTTGGGGAGGTCACCTCAGCTGAGCGTGGGGCCGGAGGCTGCTTTCTGAAAATAAAGCGAAGATTATGTTTTTAGCTGCTCACAATGAGAGAGGCAGTGGTAATGCTGAATGTTGGGTAAACTGTGACCTCCTGTTGGTGGTCATACTGAGGTGAATTGTTAGGAATAAGCAAAAAAAAAAAAGGTTATATATTTAGACCTTTAGAAGAGTTTGATACCTTGCCACACTGAAAAAGTGGGTATGCTGAGTTAAATGTTCCCTCTATCATTGTATACAAGTGAAAATAGACATTTGGGTTAATGTCAAACTCATAGTATTTCTTAAGTCAATAAATATAACCCAAGTAAGGTATAATACTGAAAACTCACTGGCACATGACTCAAATATGTAATAATATGTCATCAACCTTAATTAAAGTTAAACTGATATTGTGGAACCTGTGCTGAACAGCGGCCACTGTGGCCACCAGTGGTAATTACAGGAGAATGGCAGTTTCCCTCCATTTCTAAAGTGTAGTATATCTGTATCTATAAATGTAGTATATATGTGTAACTTTGTGTTTAAATGTTTAAAAGTGTAAGTGTAAATCTGTGGAACTGCATAATGATGACAATAAAAGCTGTATCTTGTATTTCGTTGATTGTGTTTTTTAAAACCCGTGTTAATGATTTTTTGGCCATTTGAAGGTCTTATAAAAGTATTGAGATAATTGTGTTAGCAAACATTTGCCTAAGTACACATCTAGCAGACACAGAGAATTATTAGCTTTCATTCTGAGTTGTGTCTGGCTTCACTCTCAACTCATGATAGGCCTATGTCAAATGCTTTACTATGTTCACCACCTAGTTGCTAATTTTGTCTTATTTTTGGTGTTGGATTGATAGCCTACAGTGCTGCTGCTGCTGCCGCTGTCATTGAGAGCCTGAAGAGTGAAAACAAACACTAAAGCTGCAGGCCGGAAAACCAAAACAATGAGCTTAAAGATGGTAAAAGGCTCTGTAGAGCTGAGGGGAAGTACACACTCAGCTGATGTCTGTATTTGGGCGTGATACAATTAATGAAATGTCTGTGACACGCTAAATATAGTGCAACAGTGGCACAAGGAGAGGAGAGGAGTCCTAAAATTAGCTAACAAGTTTGCTAACATTGGCCAACGTTCGCTCCTGTCACAGACTATTGAAGGGTCGATTTCATTAATGTTGAGATCTATCTATCTATCTATCTATCTATCTATCTATCTATCTATCTATCTATCTATCTATCTATCTATCTATCTATCTGCTTGGGGAATGAATCCCACTAAACTGTAACTGTCTTGTCTCTCTTGGCAGCGTCCCACTGCCTGAAAGACTCGATAACATCTGCCTTTTTAATCACATAAAATTACAACAATAAAAGTAACCGAAATAGTGTTTTTTCACTTGAATACTGCTATAGTCTGACGTTTCTGCACGTTTCTTTGAACTTTGGAATAGTGCCAGATGAGTGAGACTTTCACAAACAAACATGTGTTCAAATGCCCGTTACAAGTTCTTTCATTTTGAAAGTGACACATACAGAAGGGACTTTTAAGGGTTTGTCATGATTTATGACACGAGTGACTCAGCACTTTGGAAGCAGGAACGGTCTTTAAGGGGTCTGTTCCTGTTGAGATGACAAATGTCGACTTTCACTTCAATAATAAGCAGTAATTATACTTCATTAAAAAATTGGGAGAGGAGGGGATAGGATTTCACTTCCACCACTGTAATCTGCTACTTAATTACTAAATTAAGAAAAACAAAACCTGCGGGAAAGTCTGATCAAAAGTGAGGTTGTGGCCTTATCCGAGTCTAATTTGAGTTTTAATGACCCCAAAAAAATAATGAACTTCTGCTCTCCGCTTTCTATTTGGCAAATCTCCACCCATCTGGCATCCACGTATATCCTTTAAAAGACAAAATCCAAAGAAGTATGCGCTGTTACTACTTTGACCCCTGGGGTCCGCGCCGAGCGTGCCCGAAAAACAATACCAGGACGAGCCGTCGAGCTTCCCAGTAGTGCAGCGATGGAACACAAATAGCAACTTCTAGAAGCCGTCGGCCGCCACTACAGAGGAGAAGGGGAAACTGACGAAGGAGGAAAAACAGCAGGACAGAGAAGAGGTGGAAATGGGTGGTGGCCAGGAACTGGGGCTCTTCCTGCCCTAATCACAAGTCAGAGTATTTCCTTTCATTGTAGGAGCTCCAGACCCATTAACCAGCAAAACCCCTGCGTGCACAAACACACACACACACACACACACACACACACGTACAGCACATACACATCCTTATGTCTAAAAACGTTATCTTTTATAAATGTAGCGTGTATGAACGACCATACATTCAATTAAACCTTGTATGTATGTTTGTTGATTGACACAGAGAGCCTTGAACCCTCATGCTCACACACACACACACACACACATTCAGACACTAACTCACAAGTACGTGGATCCTACTTGGCAGGGCCTCGGTGCATTGTGCAGCCCTTTGGCTCTGCTCTGATAAACACTTCATTATGAAATCCTGAGGACACAGTAAATATTTGCCGGGGTTCTTATCAGCCCACCTTATCTTGGCGTGAACTCAAGGCACCACATGACTCCCGGGCTCTTTATTTTCTTAATGCCTTTGCTGCCACTGATAACTTCACAGACTGGCCTGCAGAAAGCATTCTTCTTCTCCTGGAAAGCGAGCAGCACCCACAACCTCACTCTGAATATAGGCCAGAGCTTTTTTATTTGCTCCAGACATGACCGAATATAACACTTCCAAACAGTCAGGGGCAGGCAAGAGGGGAGAGGAGGGGAGAGGGGGGTAGATGTCATTTTGTCCACTATGATTGCAAAATATGCCGTTGTCCCCATTTCGCCTGTTCAAAGCGGCTGATAGTAGACACACATTTTTACAGCTGCAGAGTTTATCAGTTAGGGCTTGATTGCTGGTGTTCAGTTCCCAGCCTTATGCATCCAATCTCCAAGCATGACATCACTCTCAAAAGCAGGTTTCTTTGAAAGGTTAATAAGTGAAATGACACATAGGATCATTCAGATATAACTCCTTTATCTCCGCATAGACTTCAACTCATCTGTATCTGTGCACATTATGTCAGAAAAATAGGATCATAACACGCAACTTATTAAAAGATTAAAATCTTATCCTGATGGCCAGCATCCAGCCAGAGGCACTGACACATTCATCTAACTTCCCCCGAGGCTCTAAAGGCTCCTACATATTTTCCATGTTAAAATTCCAGACTTCATTCCTCAGATGGTGCGGACATATCGCTCATCGCTCTCTGTTTATAGCAGAATATTTCTCATTATGTAATGTTACATACAGTTTATTCTGAATTATAGGTGGTGTTGTTTTTCTTAAGGATCACAGCTCACTTCCTCTTTGTGGGACAGGACGCTAGAATCGAGGGGTCATGCCTTTCACTGAAAACTACTCATTACTTTTACTGTATATATACACACACACAGCGAGGACAAGGTGCCAGTACCCTGAGGGCCCCAAGCCAAGTGGTGTCATAGGCCAGCTGGAGCTCCACTGTGCCCAGGACACACTCTCGTGCCTCCAGGGTTTTTCCACAGCACGAGGATTATTTGTGATAACCACTGACGTATTTATGTGAGAGAGCAACACGAGAAGCAGAGCTGTTACACTTGTGCTCGACTTGATCAGCTGTTTAGATGTCACAGAAGCCAAACAAAAAAACCCCCCGATCTCTTCATACTCAAATTTATAAGAAATCACAGTTGGATAGTCTGAAGCTTTTTCAAAAATGATTTTTATTGGGAGAACTACAAAAAATGTACAGTACAAAGTTAACAGTCTCACACTCAAATTTGTAGTGAACTGACTCCCCAAAAAAAAAAAAAACTAACAACTCTCGTTGTCTTTTTGTCCGTTTTTTGTTACATTCAAAAAGCTTTACTTCTGATAAGTAGTCAAAAGTACATAGTGCGCATCCCTCTGTACCTACTATGTACAAACCAAACGTGTTCAACCACTTCCCTCTCCAGCAAACTCTCAAGACTCAGACTAGATTCTCAATATCAAAATAAAAACAAAAACAAAAGAGGAAATCAAAATAATAAAAGAGGAATGGGGACTTAGAAAGGTTATGGTTGTTTGTCAGAGTGTCTGAGTGGTAACAACCTTTAAAAAGAACAAAACAAAAAAGAATCCAACACTACATTCAGTTCAACCGGTGTATAAAAGATGCCATGTAGGAAAAATACTTTATTTGGTTAATTTTAAGGCATGTCAAGATGGTGAACCCCATAGGCACTACACAATAATACTGGGGCACAAGGGATTGCTACATTCTTTAGCACGTGGCTGGAATCACAGTGTGACCTCGTGCAAACAGAGAGAAAACAAAAATACTTTTTTGGTTAATTTATTGACTTGGGTTCTTTCTCACTGAAGTCTGATCTAGATAAAACAAAACAAAACAAAAAAAAAAAAAAAAGAGAGAAAAAAAAGTAAGGTTTGGACGGTCTGTACAACCACATCGTTTATACATTCTACAGAAACATCTAAATAGGGATCCTCCAAAAAAAAAAGAAAAAAAAAAAGCCTTCTACAGCATTGACACACAACCTCAGGAGCAAAACAGCAATCCCGCAAACTTTTTTTTAATAAAACGTAAACAAGGAAACAAAATTAAAGAAATAAATATCACATATGTTCTCTTAAATTAAGATTTTTTTTACTCATTTACAATAAAAATAACCAAGTGAAGTTACAAAAAAAAGGAGAAAAAAACAAAATATATATATTACTGTGAACGAACATACACTCCACTTTATGCAGATTAATATTGGCGATCATAATTTAAACATAAAAGAATATAGATCTATTGCTTCATCATACTTGATAAATACAGTATGGACACAAATTACCAATGTAGCCTATACTTTTTTTTCACAAGATAATAAATAAGTTAAATAGTTCATAGACAGTTAAGTACTGCTATGTAAATCACTCAAAAACAGCTAAAAAAATATATATTCAACCATCAGCAGTGATTTCCCCAAACAAACCCCACTCAAGAGTGCTTTTTAACAAAGCAACAAACTAGACTAACCAAACAAACCACTGGGTGGCGCTGGGAGAAGACAGATCTGGAATGGAAGTTGAAGCTTTCAGAGAGGAAAACAACAAAAAAATAATATATATATTTATATAAACACACAGAAAAAAAAATGTTACTTTGAGTCAAGGCATATTCTTGGCAGGATGGGAGGAAATCTGAAACCGCTTACAGTCTCTTCTTGTCAAGTCATCATGTTACACATCTAATCCCAGGAAAAGTGTGGCTTGCCTGATAGAGCAAAAAGGGAGAGGGGCTGCCATGAGCCCTTGGGCAAGGCACTGATGGAATGCCTTCTGTTTGCTATCTAAGTATTTAATACAACTATATTACATACAAAGAAAAAAATATATACTAAACTAATGCCAGGTCAAGGACACTTTTAACTGTGATGCTCTATTGATCCCTGTGGGTGATTTCTCTTCTCTTGCCCCCCTCCAGGGAGGTCAGAGCAGGGTCAGCACCCTCGGAGCTGGTAGGGATTCAATGTCTTGCTGCTCAAAGGCACTTCAGCAGGGTGGATGCTGCTGAAAGAGGGTGAAGGGCTGTGGGGTTGAGGGGGCTGAGTTGGGATCCTCCGCTATAAGGATCCCTAATCACTCTAACACCCTCTCTGACTCCTCCAGCCCCCTCCCCATGGCCCATCCATAATCCATATGAAAACAAAACAAAAAAAACAAAATATGATTAGTCATCTGAAATCGACAGCCTGCTGAAGATTGGCAAACGTCTTCCAGCGTCCAGACTCGGGGACTCGGAGCCGCTGAGACTCCCGGTAGAGCTGAGGGACCCGCTCGCATAGCTGTCCCGGTCAGAGAGCGAGTCTGGCGGGCTGGGAGGAGGGTCGAACACCGGCGACTCGCTGAGGCGGCGCAGCGCCTGCAAGTGGCTGATGTTATAGGTCGGAGGGGAGGGTGGGCACATGCCGCCCTGCATG
The DNA here is from genome assembly GCF_027409825.1 of Scomber japonicus. Lineage (NCBI taxonomy): Eukaryota > Metazoa > Chordata > Actinopteri > Scombriformes > Scombridae > Scomber > Scomber japonicus. The sequence goes on along the minus strand of NC_070591.1, from coordinate 27,601,080 downwards.
TTCCCATAGTAGGCACCGGTGGAGTGGTTGTTGGCGTAGCCGCCGGGGGTATGCACGGCTAGTGGGGCCAATAAGGCTTTTAAGTCCTGTCCGGGGAAAGAGAAGGCACTGTTGATGCAGGACACCGAGTTGGGTGACAGCACCTCCTCGTAGAAGTTGGAGGCGGAGGTGCAGGAGGAGCCGGTGGTGGGTGGCGGTGGGGTCCGGGATGTGGGACTGTCGAGCAGGGGGGACTCGAGTCCGTGGTGGGTGGAAAAGCCGGAGAAGCTGAGGCTGTGGTGAAGCTTTGGTCTGTCCCTCGGAGTGTAGCCGTGCTGCTGCTGCTGGGGCAACACGTCCCTCTGGCCGTAGCCGCACAGCTCACGAGCAGACCTGGCCTCTCCTGCCTGCACATTAGCGTTGGCGGCTGGAGCGGGCCGGCGCTCATCTGCGTTATGGATAAAGTGACACCGGGGACCGTAAGGGCAGAAACCGATGGTGTGGAAGGTACGGCACGGCTCCGTTTTATACTTAGGGTGGCGGGACAAGCTCCTCAACTCGTGGTAGCCGTGAGCGAACTGACATTTCTCCCCGTACTTGCACGACCCGTTCTCCTCGAAGGGCCGGCACAGCTCGGTCTTGTAGCGGGTGGAGTTGATCTGAGAGCCGGGCTTCTGCTGCAGCACGCCCCGGTCTCCGTTCTCACTGTAAGCGCGGTCGCGGAACTTGTTTTCCTTGTTCATAAGGGCAGTGGCGGTGCTGTTGCTGCTCGGCGTGTTCTCCTTCAGACTGCTGTAGGAGCCCATCGAGTATTTATTACCGTTGTTCATTGCCTCCATGTTGCTGGTTGAGTTTCTGCGGAAAAATCCCGGTGTGAAGGAGCCGCCGGAGCCCGGAGACGTGACCGGAGCTCCGACCGCTTTCTTGTCCAACATGCTGTTGATGTGCAGGGCGTTCATATTCATGCTTTTATCCTGCTGATGGAGAGAAGAAAAGACTAGAGTTAGCAATGCAAAAATGTGTCACTATTTAGAGCACATGGCATGTTTAAGACAACTTTGTTTGCCTGCAGCACAACTACTTGTTGCAGCTGAACACAATCATGCGAGCTCCACTGAAGTTCAAGCACGCTCATTTCAGCTGCGATCAAGTGTTTCACGCTGGATGCAAAGAGGCAAAACTCCACATCTTTTTCTCTTTTTTTACCTTATAAAGCATGTCCATGTCGTAGAAAGCTGACAAGACGGTCGCAGACATCTCGTTTCCCCAAGTTTGCTGCCTCACTCCCTCTTTCATGGAGGACCGAGCAGGATCCTTGTATGCGACGAGCGGTAGTTTGTGCCACGACTGGTTTTGGTTGTGGAAAAGTTTTGAAAAGTTGCTTTAAAAAAGTTGATATGTTTAGTTTAAGTCCGTAGAAGAAAGAGGAAAAAGAGAAGGGGGGGTAGGTTTGTATTGTTGAGTTGTAGGTGGTTTATATCTCCTCCCCTCTGAGAAGCGCTGAGCCAGAGTGTCACTGTGCGCTGCAGCATGTTTGCAAAGGCCTTTTTAACGCCTGGCGGGGAGTGGCTAACTCAAGTCAGTGAAAACTTTTGCAAGGATCCGCCTCCTTCCCTCCTCTCCGAAAAAAACTTCCATTCACCGGTTGGTCGCCTATTCTTTAACACCACGCCTTGAAATCCTACCCCATGCATCCCACCATCTCCCCCTCCCACCACCACCACCATCATCATCATCATCCAACACACCCCCTCAAAAGTTTTTTCTTCTCTTAATCACACAACCAATTTTGTGGAAGTTGGTTTTGCATTTTGGGTTTGATTTTCCCCGAGAAAGAATGCAGTACCATCAAGGGAAGTCTACAATGCATGCAAGCTTTTCTCCTCATTTAATCATTCACCACTTTCACACCTGTGTCCTCTAATGAAGGTGTGTGTGTAAGAGATTGGAGAGGAGGAGGGAGGAAGGGGGGATTGGGAGCATTGCTGAAAAGCTCCTTGACTGAATGTGAGTTTAAAAAAAAAGGTTGTTCTTCAATGATACCCTCACTCCCCTCAAAGCTTCCCAGAAAGGATCTGGGGGTTTGAACCAACGACCCCCCCCCCCCCCCCCCACCCCACTCCCCACTCCAGTGACAATGACCACCCTTCCAGCTCTCTGGACCACCACACTTGGGAGGCTGACACATGTATTTGTAATGGAAGGAAACTCTGCCTTTACCCTCCCTTCTCCCTTCTCCCTTGTGGATGGGGTGAGAGTGAGACCACAAGTATGAGCGGAGAGGAGTCCAGGCAGAGTGCAGTACAATTTTTAGAATCCGCTGGTTGCATAATCGACTTCCACAGTGCAACAGCGGCCTATTCCAGTCTACTACACATGGAGAAACAGGCACTTCATCCCTACTGAGCTCACATGACCTACTTTTTAAAAAAAAGTGGACGTTACCTTAAGATTCAAAAGAATCTGTGACAATATGTTGAGTCACGATAAACAGCAAGGTACTTTTACTTTGGTTGAATCATTTTAAAGCACTCCTCTACAGTTCCTCTAACTTGTTTTCCCTCACTCTCAGACCAGACTAGAGGAATGTGGTTTTCAATGTGGAACAGCAGGGCAACACTGCCCCCGTGAGAGCAGACTGGGAACTGCAGGGAAAAAAGCAGTGATGCGCCACCTGCTGAGCAGAAGAGAAACAACATGTACAGTTAAATTTAAGCTGTAATAGTCATACTTTGCTCATTTCTCTACAGAATTTGACTCCATGCCTCATGTTTTAGTCATTTAAGCAAATTCATCTGCTTCCAGTCTTCCTCATCGTAACGAAACCACCCATTTCTTCTTTGTCAGAGTGCAGCACAGTGGCAATAAGCTGCCCCTGTTTCTCAGCATGATGTAACCTTCCCAGCACGGCAAAATGTTCACACGAAAATGCCAAACTTACTCCACTCTGCTCTGCTCTTGGAGTTGTGTCAAGTTTTGAGAAAACCACAGTGGAAAGATTGCAGAGTTGGCAGAGTTGGCAGTGAAAGGACAGCGCTGTCTATATCAGGGCTGCAACAAGGCAGATATTTTGGTTAAGGAGGGTGTTAAAAAAAAGTTGTCCAGCACATATCACCAGAAATTGCCGGTTTCTGCGACACTGGTAACCATCAAGTCCTTTCCATGTCAGATCGTAATTGGAAGAGTGGTTATCAAAAAAAAAGGATGAAAATGTTATTTTTCTTTCTGTGACATGATTGAATGTTCACTCAAGAGCTGAGAGGTTTGGGAGGGAAAGATGTTGGAGGAAAAAAAATAAGAGAGAGAGGGGGGGGGGGGGGGGGGGGGTAGTAGCAACAGGCAAAAAACAAGTCACATAAGAGCTTGGAATCTACTACTACCAAACCCTAAAATTAGGCTGAGGGCTGCCCCAGGACTATTTGCGCTTTGCAGTTGTGATAAATAGTTTAATGTGAAGGACAGACGCAGCGAGGCTCCTGAGAAATCCCTTGAACATGTCCTAGTCCACAGAAACCACTCTCCCATCACACTGCTCTGTTTTTATTGGGGGGGATGTTGAGCTGTTCCAAAACATTACGTCAGTTTTACTGTAACAGGGAACATGGCTACCAGGGAGGGAGAAGGGTCCAGCTGTATGAGAGGGCAGCACACACACACACACACACACACACACACACTGACACATGTGTACACAGAGAAAGAGAGAGAGAGAAAGAGAGGACAGTAGCTCATTGTGCTGTCCTCCTAATTACATAACCAGGAAAACTAGAGGGAAGCGTAAAAACACAGTCCAATGGGAAGAATCCTGCAGTAAATTAAATATCACAGGAAAATAACACCTCGTATAAACATACAGTAGAAGTTGAAGCTTTATGCTGAAATACAACTTTGGTGACGTGTCAGTGAAAACACTTTCACGATCCCATGCCTCGGCCGTAAAAGCTCCGGTCTCGGCCGCACAATCGCGCCATTGAAGTTTGTGCTTGAAGCTTTTTGGGCGCCGTGTTGTTGCGTAGCTCCGACCTTAAATCCCTGGTAGACATGTAGAGAAACGGAGCGGCCCGGGCGCTTCAATGCTGACACTGTTGAAGTTTGTCGTGTGACACATTCCCACTGATAAGAGAACAGAGCATCAAGTGTTGTTTTGCACAAGCTCCGGCTGAATTATTGTTACGTTTTTTGTTTTGTTTTTACAATGAGCTGCATTTCTCTAGACTGTGGTGCTGCCAGGTCAACCATCATATACTACTGTTAATATTACTATACACTGAGATGACTGTGTGACACAATAATGCCCTTTCTTGCAGGAAAAATAGCAGACTGGAATCAAAAGGAGATCATTTCAGACATAATATTTAATTCAAAAGACATACAAATTAAAATACATCTGGATCAATGAGTGTAACATTATAAGACTTACAGTAAAGGCGAGTACAGAGTAAAAAAACCCCAGTTCATTCCTTCATTCCCTTAGCGTGATAATAAAAAGACTTGACCACAAAGCCAGTCTGTGTTGGTTCACTGAACTTTTTCATTTATCTGATAACTTTTTCCTTTATTGAAATATGAGGAGCTCTTACTTGAAACAATTGGTGCTACCTGAACCAAAAAGCCCGCTGACCTCTACCTGAGCCTCTGCAGCACATCCAGAGCCAGATCGGCTTTTTGGTGTCGCAACACCAGCCGGGCGTGCTCCATGGTGCAGGAGAACTGGGGGAGGGCAGGGAGGGAGTCCAGGGCCTGCTGGGAGATAAGGGCTTTAGCTTTAGCTTGGGTGGACAGTGTGTGGATCTGGTGGAGCTGGTCTGTCTCTGTAGTTTTTGAGTCGTGGGTCTGCTTGTAGGCTAGGATGAGGGAGCTGAGGTGACTGTGAAGCAGCTTCACCCACTGGACAGGCTCGGCCCACAGGTTCAGATCGCCCTTCTCGAACAGGAAGTCCTCTTCATCCTGGTGATGAGCAAAATAGTCAGTTTACTGGATTTCGATATAAAGCAGTATTCATTCATGTTTTTTTACTATCATCTTAGTTGATGTGGTTAACATGTTAGCAAACAGCTGCTGGAAACTAGGTAGATGAGAGCTCATAGAGTCAACCAGAGCATGACAGTTATGGACCATAAAACCAAAACAATGAGTGACTCTAAAACTCTCCGAAACGCACTTTAAGGAACAACTTTCACATTACATAAAAAGTTAGTTGACATAGTTCATATAAAAGTATTGATTGTTGCAGCTTTAAGAAAATAGTACCCTGGACTTTTCAACATGCTTTGTCACCAGTAATGCTGTGTGTGACAAGTAAATAACTGAATGAAGATATTTCAGCGACGGGCCAAAAGCATGTCATAATTTACGGCTTAATTTGGTTAGGTCATGCCTTATGATGCCTCACAGCTGTTAAAAAGTGTGTGTAAAGTCATCAGTAGAACAGAAATAATTGGTGACCTGTGGCCTACAAAAGTAAAACATCATTCATCATGAGTTTCATTTGATGGAATTCCCCCACAGTATATATAGTCTACTTCCTTGGAAATATCCCCCTCTGTTCCTATGTACTGTTTGTGATGTTCTTGTACCAAATTGTAATACAAGTTGTGACGATGTATCTGCTGCGAGCTCATGAAGACACATTCCTGGACACTGGAGTTAGTCTGATCCCGAATGACAAACGACAGAGTAAACGTGGCAGATTCTCACCAGACTGGAGGCTTCGTCTGCACCTGCCTCCTCGTTTCCTTCGTCCTCTCCCAGCAGCCACTCTGTCAGAGCGAGGACACCCGCTGGTACCTGCTGCCATAGCTCAAACAGCCGACACAGGATCCCCACGCCCAAGTCCAGAGCTACCGGAGGACACACGGACACACCTGCCACATCTGAGAACAGTGAACACACATTTATACACAACAATCTGTACATAGTGTTATATTTTAAGACATAGAAACATGATTAATATAAGCAAGGGTGAATGAACACAGCTAGAATATGAATGAACAACATGTTGACAGATCATAAATCATCTTTGTCCAAATCACAAGCAGCCTTGGTGCATGTGACTAACACGTTTCCCCCCCTTGGCTCATTTTCATGACTTGTGGTGCCAGTCCTGAGTCGTGAAGCCACTATGTCAGCTGGCCAACTGGTTTCACTAATAGTGGTTCCACCTTTAGGAATGACTAGAGGACGTTTGCCATGGGATCTGAGGTCATGCGCAAGCTCATTATGAGGTAAAAGGTCAGGGATACTACTGACCTGAAAAAACAGCTAAGTTGTACGTTTTCAAAAGTCAAAACAAAAGCTTTCTGAGAAGGAAACCCAATCCCGCATAGTGCGGGATTGGGTTTGTAAATCCACCTCTGTTAGCTAGCTTATTTAAGCTAGCGATTTACTAAATCTGGTTAAATCTTCAGGAATGTCCTAGCTAGTTCAGACTCTAGTCATGTGTAACTCTGTAGCTACTGTGATATTTTAATCTTGATATTCATGAATGAAGGTATGACTTTGTTTTATCTATAGATGCATATATGGAGAAATGTGTTTTTCAAATGCTGTTTAGAATGAGCGCGTAATAGCCGTTGTGCGCTAACTTAACTGACAATTAGATATTTAGCTAGTCTAATGTTTGATATACATAATGTAACGTTCATGATTTGAGGTATTTTTTCATTCTTTCAAAAGTAATTTCATCTTTATAAACACAGTTTATTAAGTCTCAGGTCAGATATATTGATCTTTAAAAAAAAAATCTCTTCACTCTTAAATCATATATTTGGAAGCTAATGTAACATTTGGCGTTGGTTCAGCTACCTATGCTATACCTGACATACTGGTTGAATGTTTTGTAACAAGAACTGGTTTCAGGGTGTATACAGGTATAAACAAGTTAAATTTAAGACTTTTTAAGACCTTTTAATACCACTTCTAAATGAAATTTAAGACCAAACGTACGATGGAAATACAGTAATATTTCCAAGTAAACACACTGACAGTATGGTAAAATGACAAATGACGGTTGAGTTTAAGAACATCGGCTAAATGTGTGTCATGCGAAAAGATCACAAAAATGTCATCACTGTCCTGAATTAAATTACTGCGGCTGTACTAAGTGGTGGTGGTGTGACTCCTCATGTATGTTAATGGGGTGGACAAAATATTAGGAACACCTTTCAATATAACGCACCCTAATCTCTCAATAATGAACATAAAGCTGAATTTTCACCTTCTTGTCAAAAAATGAATAAACTTCATAAATGTAGAATTTATAGCAGAGCTGCTGTATTGGATTTAATTAGATTGGAAGCCAGTGAGTGTATTTTATATAGTGAACTTATTATCTGAACTATATTTTATAGTAATTACAAGTTATATAGTATTATACAGTTAAGTAGTGATATTCAGCTTCAGTAGCGTCATGTTTTTTGTTGAATGCCTCACTCTTTCTCTCTCTCTTCAGGTCTGTTGAATGAGGAACCTCTGAGTGACTTAAAATTGATGTTGTGTAACATCAGCTGATTTTTTATCTGTAACTAGTTTATCAGCTGCTCTCTGTCACACTGTCAGACAGTCGGACACAGCGGTTCCGGCCCGCTGCAGACGTTGGTTGAACATTAATACATCGCTGTAAATGTGTGCGGGAATTTCCCGCATTATAAGTGTTGGATTTGCGGGAATCAATTAAATTGTGCGCAATACCCGCAATCCCGCGCTGAAATTCAGGCCCTGACACTGCCAGGCACCGATCGTAACCAAGAGTATTCATTCCTGTCTAGCCATTTGTGATTGAACTTGCATTTCCCCATGTTTAAGTCGAGTGGCTATCAGTGCTGAATTAGGCCCACCTGTAGATGCTTTACCCTACGCCATCAAGAGCTGCGCAATACGAGCTGCGCAGTAGACTACGCTCTGACCTAACCATAGACAACGCAGCACCGGAGAAAAAAATATTCGACCTAACAAAACAGATTGCCCGCATTTTCGCGGCGACGAGACTCAAATATTTAAGACCCAAGCAATCTGAATTTAAGACAATTTAATACTTTTTAAGGCCTTATTTTCATGAAAATTGATTTACGACTTTTTAAGACTTTTTAAGGACCCGCGGCCACCCTGGGTTTGTACAACTTATATTAATCTCGTGCTACTGTATGTAAATCTCCACTTAAGACAGTTAAATTTGAACTTGGGTCAACTGGCTGTAGATATTTGGGGGATTTTAGCATTAATCACTTCACTTGGAGTATTATGATGGTTACTGGTTGAGAAGAGAGCTGTAATCACTAGGACAGTGGAGTCACAAAAAGTTATTGTTAAACTGAGTGTCTGGTTAGTGCACAAGCTATTGCTAAGTGTAAGAAGTGAAAAAGTAACTTGGGTTAAGAAATGTGTTTACATGTAAATCCTTGCTGGCTGGCTTGTCTGTACCAACATGATTTCTTAAAAATCATGTGAGGGAAAAACCTGACTTCCTTTTAACAATATGATTATGACAGCCAGATTTCCTCTGAAATGTAAACACAGCCTTCTAACACGGGCTTCTACAACAGCACATGTTCATGACGTGGAGACCCTATGCTCGGAATATCGTGTGCTGCCGTGGCATGAGGGGAAAAACCATTACTCGTAGCGGTGTGTGTTCCTGTATCCAAAATAATTAAATCCAAAAGCCTCGCTAAAACTCAAATTGATATAAATAATTCTAAATAAGTCAGTTTCCACAGCTGAACAGTGGCGTATTTGTAAAAATCGGACGTGTTTGCAATCAAAGGAAAAAATGGGCCTGTCACTGCGCTGCAAGTCCAAAAAACAGGAGGGAAAAAACCTCTTGAAACTGCAGAATTATCACATTTTTAATAAATATACAAGATTAAAAATATGACAAGTGACTGTGGGGAAATATGATGACCACCTGTGTGAAAACATTTCCTCCAATTTTCTACCGTCACATTATTTGTCTCTGTAAGTCTTCCTCCAACAGTTTGAATGTTTGAATGATGCAGAGCTGACAGCATGTTCCATACTTAGTGAGTGAGTGAGTGAGTGTGCACGCATGTGTGTGTACTCTCTGGGTTTGGAAGGCCTTCTGGGAAACAAAACTATAACTCATATAACCAACCACCATCAGGGTGTGTATGAGTGGATTCAAAAATATTCTGCTTCAACACGTTGCACCAATATGAGCACGCACACACGCGCACACACACACACACACACACACACACACACACACACACACACACACACACACACACACACACACACACACACACACACACACACACACACAAACACACAAACACTTTAAACTGCTAACGTTGCTCTTACTGTAACTTCCTGTTTACTTGCTAATGAATGGATGGATGAATGGATTGCCTGCATATCTGAATGTGATGATCATGTTGACTTTCTTCACATGTGGTGACTACCAATAAACACTCAAATGAGAAGTAAAAACAGAAAAACGTGCTATTTCTAGTCTTCCGTGAAGAGTGGATGTGTCACCATAACACACACACACACAAACACATATATATTCACAAACAAGCCTGTCACGAGCCCATGCTCTCGCAGACAGTTGTATATGGTGAAGTAGGAGGAGGTGTGAGTGCAAAGACACACACTTCAAACACAGGGAAAACACAACTTATGACTTCGTTTAACGGCTCCAGTTGTCCACCCAAAGAGTAAGAGGTTGTGTGTGTGTGTGTGTGTATGTGCGAGAGTGTGTTGTTCTCCCACCTTGACCATCCTCGCCACAGCTGACGCCAAGATAACACTAGTTACTTCAAAAGGCTTTCAGAGCTACTAGCCAAAACATTACCACTATGAGAAGAGAGGGAGGAAGGGAAGGTGGAGGTATACAGACCCTCATCAGCACACATACAGTATACAACACACACACACACACACAAACACACACACATACATGGTTGGGAACCCAGATTGTTTTTCCTCTTCAGAGAGGAGGCGTAAAATCGGAGCAGAGCCTGAAGTCTGAGTGGAGAGAGAGAGCCGCTCTGTGAACATTACAGGCTGCTGATTGTACAGTATTAGAGGAGATTTAAGAGTTTAGGAGCTTGAATGACAAATTCCTTTCTTTACGAAGAAGCTGCTTTTCTCTGGGACAGCCCGGCCTCTGATGTCAAGCCTTTACACCCCCCCTCCCCTAAACATTAAGGGACATAATAGGAAATTTTAGCTGCATTCAATTTATCTACTTTTTTACGGAGGTTTTACACATCACTTAACGCGATTTCCCTCCTTGAGCTTTTGGCGCAAAATACTCCGTTTCTCAAGGGGATTGTCTTTCATGCTGTTACTGCCATGTGTGTTGGGGATGTGTGAGTGTGTGTGTGTGTGTGTGTGTGTGTGTGTGTGTGTGTGTGTGTGTGTGTGTGTGTTGGCAGGAGAGCTGACCTTTGTGGGTTTTGTTTGCATTGAAAGTTAATGCTGGTCAATCCTCGTCCCTGCAAATGACAATATCGGTGCCAGTTGGTGAATGAATGGGTTTGGGTAAGATGGGGTGAGGCTGCTTTCTCTGTGTGTGTGTGTGTTTGTGTGTTTGTGTGTGTGTGTGTGTGTGTGTGTGTGTGTGTGTGTGTGTGTGTGTTTATATGTGTGTATGCAGTTGGCATCCACTGGCACTCGTATAGTACATTTGAGCTGGGCAGGGCAGGAGTGTGAAGGAAAAACTTAACCTTGTGCCACTTGTGGAAACAGTAGAACAGTTGCACCATTCTGAGCTTCTGAGGAGTTTCTCTAAAAACTGGACTAAGATCTTTGTTTTGCCCTTTTTATTTTCAAGTCTTTAAATGTCAACCTGATGGAAGCGGTTACTTCTTAATTGGCTACAAAATCCAAACAGCCACAGTAAAAGAGAAACTTCTGACAGAGTAAAGACTTTGGGGCTGGAATAAAAAGCTGCGTCCTAATTCCATACTTCATACTAATCCATAGCAGTGCATTATGGGTACTTATGAGTACTCAAAAAAGTCATGTAAATGAAAACGAAAACAAAGACAACCTTTCTTTTTCTGATTTCTCAGTGTAGATGGATTATAGATGGAGAATATTGGATGGAAACACAAAGTGACTATACATAGCTGCAAAGATATAAATAATTATCAGATGATGGTGAAACAGCTGCAGGAAAACAAAAAACATATTAAGTTAGTATTAATCCTCTGTTGCCATGGTGCTTCTGATGGACAGGTCATGGAGGATTATTATGGGATGTTAGCAGCTGTAGGCATTTTTGTGTCACCTCGATTCCAGGTATCACTACATGATCAGTGTGCTATATTCTGCTATGGGGGGGTTAAGGAGGATTGGGGCTGGTTCTGTGCCCAGAGGACCCATTTTGACCTCAGTACACTGATGACTACATTACCTTTCATTTATCTAATTCTATATATATTCCTTTTGTTAATGTATTAGACATTTTGATCATACAGTACAGAACATACATTTATATCTAAAAGACAGCAACTTTTGGAGAATACCAACTCTATCTGTTTAACTGGGACTGTTAAAGCCTTGTGTTTGCTGCAGCTGAACTTCAGAAAGCATGTTAACTCCCCTTTTAACGAGGACTGTGGATTTTGCCACTCATCACTTTCACAGCACTGGTGTTAATGGATCTTTTCACAGTCAGTACAGACAGGAGGAATGATCACAGCAAATGATTTGGGCCTGAGAGTAGACTTGAAAACTCTGAACTTCTCCTTTAAGTACAGCATGGATCTAATTTCAAACCAGACAATAGAAGAAAGCTCATTATATTCTGTCTCACATGCAGTAAAACTGATAAACTTCCTCATTTACAGCCCTGCTTATCAGAGTGTGTAAGCAGACATTATGTAGAATATAGTGAGTGTGTTCATGTTCATTTCAATGCAACTCTGACTGATTTGGTTTAAAAAAAACAAAAAATGTTAGTACCACTGAAACTTCTCAACTTTGTTTGATTGACATGATCTCAAATATCTATGATTATATTTTTGTGAATAGTAAAAAAACAAAACAAAAAGGTGTCAATCATTTGCATTTCACACACGGCTGCAGCCACATTGTGTCTGATCAGCAGTTGTGCCATTAAAGGCGCTGAATTGAATTAAGAGAGAGTTAAAAGACTTTGGCTGTTCACTAAATCCTCGCTGAGCCTTTGCAGCTGGGGGGGTGGGGGGGGATGGGGGTGCTGGCCGCTGGTGGGGTGTCAGATGTCCCATTGAGCGGAGGAGGAATGAGTGAGTGAGTGTGTGGGTTTTTTAGGCGGGCTCTCAGGACAGTGAAATGAATGAGAGAAAACCACAACGCCAACCAGACCCCCACCCCCCCACCCCCACTCACACACACACAATCTTCCATTCGCTGCTGCTGGTGTCATCGTGATTACTGTAATGTGAGTTCATTCCTCTGGTCAGCCACCCACATCTGAGAGGTCTGAGCTGGAAACCCCCCCCCCACCACCACCACCACCACCCCCCTTAAAACAGCTACACCCATCCCACCTGTAGGCTGTAACCTGCGCTCAGACCACTGCTTACACCTGCCCCGTCCAACAGTCTTGTCTTTATTCTAAACAGCCAGGACAAAGACAGTCTGTCCAAACATCTGCATGTCCTGGATTTACTCTGTGATCAGATGATGCTTCTAAAAACACATGTCATTCAGATTAAAAGTGCACCTTGGCAGATCTGACAATAAAACTCTCAATTGTGGAAAAATATGACACTTGACACAAAGTTTTCACCAGACTACAGCAAAAAAAAACAACCACAACATCAATCTTCTCATGAGCTCAAAGAGACTCGCTTTCCTCATCTTGCAGCATCAGAGAGTCTGAGAGAGAGAGAGAGAGAGAGAGAGAGAGAGGAGACGTGAGAGTTCAGGAAGTGTAGGTGCGAGAGACGGAGAGGTGTGAAATAAAAACACACGCTTTATAGCCCTCACTTCCCCCCTTGAGGCTGATGGGAAACAGGGAGCGTGGAGACCAAATGCGACGACGACAACGACGACAACAACAACAACACAGAGGGAGAATTAGCATAAAAATAATGGTTAAAGAATAACACCGGTGGTCTGACCTCACCGTGGCTGCATTTGTAATAAAGCCAAGTGTGTGACTGACTGCTGTAGTCAATGGATCAAACACGAGTCAATGGCTGCCTCAACAGGGAGCCAACACAGGATCTTCTGTTAGTGTAAATGTGCAAATCTGAATAGAAACCAGGTAAGAGGAACTGGAAGCTTATATTAGTCAAATCAGGTTGTTTGCATGTTTGTTCTCTGCAGATTAAAAAAAAAAGGATTGTTTGCATTTGAGATGATACAATAAAAAGCATTGCTCTGTGACCCACAACTCACTACTGTATTTGTTTGGCTTAGACCCCCCGGGTGGGTGCAAGTTTATAGCCCCTTCCAGACATGGAATATAGATTATTTTTATCATCCCCATGGGGACAATAGTTTCCACAGTGCATTATGTGTGCCTCCACTGAAGCCTTGATAAACATCTCATAGTAAATCCTCTCATACTGTAAATTGCATTCATGTCATAATTTATTATAAAGTAAAAATCTATTTAATTATGTCTGATAGCCCTCAAACACACATCTTATGAGGTCCAACTTTGTAAGATTAGAAGATGTAAAAACAACTGAAATAAAGTGTTGTGCCTCTATGTTAACTATCCTCTTTGGTACTCCATCTGTGTGTTTACATGTAGTTAAGTAACCAGATTAAAGTAAATCCATGTACACATGCAGTAGATTAGTAACCTCTAGTATTTCTCCTCTACACTGGCCTTATTTTGGGAACATGACTTACTGGCTTGAACTGCATCTGTGACAGAAGATGCTAATTTTGACTTTCCTTTTTGTTTTGTTTTCTTTTTGGTTGGTCAAATGTTCAGTAGTGAAATGGACTTCGTGTTACTTTCTGTTTTTGTCTGACTTTGGAACGGATTATTTTAAATACTAGGACAAGTTGTTCTGTGTAATGATCCCTCCCTTCATCCAGTCGCTGCTCTGTGCTTTCTGTGTCTGCAGCCTTTGGTCATGCATGTGCATACTTTTAAAAGTAGAAAAAAAGCACAGCATACATGAAGGAGAAGTCAGTGTTTTCAGAAATCTAGCTGGGGGGAAATCAGGTTTCTCTAATCTCTTACCTTGATTACAGCAGCCAGGTTTATCATTTACATGACAGTTAAGAAACCAGCCTGCTGGAGAAGGCCCCGACTATAACCTGGTTACACGTGCTGTGTGAAGGTTACTGAGAATATGCTGACTGACCTGCGACTGTGATATAGATCTAGAATTAGTTAGAATACTGTGATACAACTTTTTCACAGTAACAGAGGATGCATAATGAGGCCAACCGCTTCACGCTATTTGTTAAATACCCACACTGAGCATTGTACTTTATCTCTAAAACACATCGCAGTCTCACGGCCTGGCTCCGCAGAATGCAAAGAACACAGTGTTTTCACCCAGCCTGCAGACAGCAGACGTGACTTTATTTCACGCCAACTACCAAATCATTAGAATCTCATTTCCCACGCCTCCTTCTGAGGAAAAGATTGAGAAAGTAGAAAGTAGAAAGTAGAAACAGGAAGGGGGGGGGCTTCCAGAAGTAAAAGTTAGTGCTGCAAATCAAATCCAGTTCCTGTGTTTTTAGTCTTTTCTGCTCAGAGTGACTGACATGTGACAGTGGTTTATTGGTCGAGTGAGCATTGTGCTAAAATAGGACGAGGTCTGTTTAATGAGTGTCCTTCAGCTTGCTTGGGTCGTTCGCTTCCATTCATCTGCGTCATCCACTGTAAATGAATGAACTGGGGCAAAGGACACATGAATGGCATATTCTGCAAAAGCTGTTTTTTTTTTTTTTTCTTGATGGTTGTGCAGTAAAGCAAAGTAGGTTATTTGGGGCGAGTTGGTTGATAACGGTTCACTGACGATGGCCTGGAAAATATGGGCGAGTCAGCAGAGCCCGAGTGTTCAGCATTACTTCAGAATGGTGGGTCAAACAGATTTTCCCACATAAATTATGTATTTATAGAAGCCTAGTCATTTTGTACTTATGTGTCACCGTGCCAGCTTGAGAGTACAGTATTTAGAATTACTGAAAATTTAAAGCAAAGGCCAAAGTCACATTTGCTTTTTACAACTTTTCCTAGATTCACAACTTTATTCTGAGTTTGAGGATTCCTGTTTGTGTTCTCAATCACATTTCTAAAAAAGCCTGAGGTCCAATCTAAATCCCTCTGTGCTCTCTCACTCTCTCTCTCTGTATATATATATAAAGTGATCCCTCTGCTCCAGCCCTGACGCTGTCACCGTGCCGGAGGTCCAGCGAGGGTGAGTGGAGTTTGATTTCAGACCCAATTAGTCTGGAGGTATTTGGGTGGTGGTGGTGATGCTGGCAGAGAGGAGGGTTGGAGGGGGGTTGGGGAGGGATGGGGGGTGTTGCAGGGTGGGATAGGGTTAAATTAGATTTGCTCTTCCTGTCCAAGACAATGGCTCCACTGTGGTTCACAACTCTGGGAAGAAGAGGAGCCTCCACTAATCTGATGTGAATCTGCACTAATTTCGCTCCCATACCAAAAAACAGGTTTATTTGAATTCTACCTGATCTAAAACTAAATTCAAATATTTAAAGTGGAAATAAAAACTTTTAAAAGTACGGTATGTATTAAAGCACAGTAAGTCTTCTTCTTGCTTAATAAATAGTGGATACCTGTTATTATATGTTTTCTGCCAGTAAAATAAAATAACTCAAAAAAATTTCCATATGTTTTGAACTAATTTAGCAGTTTTTGCCAATCATATGGAATATACATTATGTCCCATACATGGGTTTTAATTGTCTGTTGCAGCAAATTCCTAGTTTAGATTAATCATTCAGCAAGACTGTACTGTGCAGTGAAACAACTACTATAAAGTCTAAATTTAATTTTAAATTTACATGTCTCCTTTATAAAGAGGGATGGGGGTTGTGTGTGTGTGTGTGTGTGTGTGTGTGTGTGTGTGTGTGTATGTATGTGTTGCAGAGCTTGTCTCTGTCTGTCCTCCATATCAAAGGGCCAGGAGTCGTTGCCTCCTTCTGAAGCAGCTAACACCTCAGACACTTGGTTCTGCAATGGCAGGTCATAAAACACACACACACACACACACACAAACACACACACAAACACACGTCTGAAAGGGATGGGAAAGAAACACACACACACACACACACACACACACACACACACACACACACACACACACACACACACACACACACACACACACACACACACACACACACACACACACAGTGATCTGTATACAAAACCCACAGTAATGTTTTTCCATTACCACAGCACATTATTCCCATGATGTGGTAAAGCCATAGGCTGGGTAAAGCATGCTACAGTAGGCTATTCAGTTTCTATTTCCTTGGCTTCCAGACCTGAGCTTTTAATGCAGGTCACCGAGCCAAAGGTATCACTACCAGCATCAAACCTCAGATCTCTGCAACAGTGAGAGTGAACTTTTCCACAGTGCCAGTTCAACTTGAAAACTCTTTGGCAAAAATGACTGGAATCAGGAATCACTGTTAACTGTGGTTAGATGGTAGCAGACATGTAACTGTAGGTACTGTTACATAAAAAGACAAAATAAAGAATCATTAGGAACATCTGTGCTTTCTCTAGTGTGGCAAGCCTGAAAAAACAACAACAACTGAAACACATGCCCAGTTTAAAGTTGTTTTTTTTCTGTAAATATGTGTCTATTATTGTGGAGCTATACAGGCCTGGTCACACCAGCATTTAAAATGCCAAAATCAAGCAAGTGGTCATGAAAGTGTTGATCTTGGAGTTAGGAAGAGTCCAAAATGGAGGAAGCTATTATAGCTTTTTAGCTGTATTTCACCATCAACATTTACTTTAATCCTGTCAGAGTATAAACTGCTCAAAAAACAAGAATGGTTTTCAGACAGGAGGCTTTGGTACAAATATGCCTTCTGAATTATTTTCCTGCTAGCGACCGAGCTACTGAGCTTGTTAGCTGCTAGTTAGC